>NW_003307581.1:613053-907111 GCF_000143455.1 Volvox carteri f. nagariensis | reverse complement strand
CCATCAGATGGGAAGCAACCGGGAGTGCAAATGGCGAAGTATAAGCACTGGATGGGGCTGCCCTTTTCGGGAGCCGCAGCCGTCATGTGGCCAACACATGCTAAGGTTTTCATTCCTCGTTTAGCACATCGTAAGCTAATGCAGTTTCGTTTATGTTGCTGGGCTTTGGAGGCGAACAGAGCACGAAGGGGCAAGTACCATGTCCCCAGGGGGCAGCGGTTTTGCCACTGTTGTGGTCCTAATAGCCGAATTGAGGATGAAAAACACGTGTTATTGGAATGCCCAGCCTATAATGATATTCGTGCTGAAGAGGGATTCGATCATCAACAGAGTATGTTGGAGGCCATGCAATGGGAACCCGCACGCCTGGCGAGGATGTTGGAACGTATGTGGGCTCACCGAAACTCAATTACCCCCTTTGGACGCTAGTCTGGGCTGATGTGCGGTGTTTTTTCTTTTCTCCGTGGCTTTTAGGCGTTGTAGTATTGCCCTTGGGCCTTCGGCTCGTATGGGTAGTCTTACAGGTATGGGGTCACGCACCCCCAACCATGTAACACACACACACACACAACTGTGTTCCATACATCCCACACTACAGGGTGTATCTGATTAAAAGTCCTGCCCGCCCTAGCTGCTCAGGACGCATAGAATGTATGGGACACAGTTGTGTTATCGTCTCGGCAACACCCTGTAGTGTGGGTGTGCGGTTTGCCTCATCAACGTGGGTGTATCTGATTAAAAGTCCTGCCCGCCCTAGCTGCTCAGGACGCATAGAATTGCTGTACATGTGTTGTAGCAAGCATTCCCTACCTTCGTTAGGCAGAACGTTTGTCACTTGAAGTCGGGAGAAAAGATAGAAGGGACGTTACCATCAAAGCGAGCGAACTGTTCGGATCTGGGGATCTGACAAAGCTCTGTCACGAGCCTCCAACGGCCGTCACCATAACAACCTTGTGGAGGGACTATTCAAGAACTGCCTAATTGACCGGGGTCCTTTGTCCACGGAACTCCACGCAGGGGTCCTAATTTGAGGGAAAATTACTCGCAGATGGAAGTTGCCGGAATACGGAAGGACCGACGCGGTAGGGTCTTAACCCCCCCAAGACATCAGTATATGATGTTAAGGAGATGCCTGGCCTTAACACTTTACCCGGGCGGCTGGCTTTTATGCTATGGGTGCGGTTCACGCATTGCGCTCCTACGCACTTGCTTGTTTTAGATCGAGGTTTGAACCTCACTGGGGATAACATCTTCAATCTATCCACGAGATGGGTCAAGTACATGCTGGATCCTTACGGCCCCGAAAGTCCGGGTGGAGGTCAGGCCAGCCTGGCCAGTTACAGCCTTCATCTACGGAGCAAGCCCCCACTGCTATGTGTGCGATGGCCTACAACCCATCCTCAACGGCCGTAAACTATGGAAGTTTTTTCTAGACCAGCGCTTTTGCCCAGTTTGGAAGAACTCGGTTTGACACAATTCCTTACCATTAAAAACTTAGTCACAAAGCATAGCAAGGCATAAAAATGAACTTAATCAACAAAAAAATACATTACTCATTGTACATGACCATTTTTTAAATAGCTTAACATTTCCAATCATTGTACGAAAGAGTGGAGGCTGAAAAACGCCCAGCGGATAGGCGGGCGAAATGGTGGGCAGACGCGAAGGCGGGCCCAAGCATTAGCTTGTTTTCCCGCCGGCTGCTACCAACTACAACTTAAATGTTTGTGTATTCACGCACTGAACCTCGCCCGTTCCTCATGCTCTCATTCACATACCGCATATCGAACTCCTTCGGACGTGCATACGCATCTGGACCTTCCTTCAACTAAAAGATGCCTCCGGTGACCTTCAGTTGGGAAACACTTGTCTTCGGTTTCGCATCTGCCTGCTGTGGACTTTTGCGTGGCGCTGTCCTACTGCTGGTGCCTCCTAGTGCACTGTTTTCTACCCAGACACCTGCGCAGCGAACAAACCTTGCAATGCGTGGATGACCCCCAGGAGAATTTTATGTTGTTCCGTTTGAACCCGTTTCTCGGTAGTGCGAGCAGTACTTGCGCGTGGGGTTGGCGAGACAGGGTTATTACTATTTAACCGAACTGCCTCACCTTCAATACTAGGGAATATGAATCGACGTGCCACTTGTGACGAATGGTTGCAAGGTAAGCACCATTGCCACATACGTCCGTCATCCTTCGATAGTCATTTGTGTCTCAAACGTTGCGACAGGGTACGG
Organism: Volvox carteri f. nagariensis; assembly: GCF_000143455.1. NCBI lineage: Eukaryota > Viridiplantae > Chlorophyta > Chlorophyceae > Chlamydomonadales > Volvocaceae > Volvox > Volvox carteri. The sequence continues at coordinate 904,875 of NW_003307581.1, read as the reverse complement.
CGAGAGGAAGCGCATCGACATCCGCCGGACACAGCAAGGGGCATTTTTCTACTCCAGTCATGCCTCGTTCCTTATGCCTGTAAGACATATGCAACCCTGTAAGAGGTGTTGCTGCGGTCCGCGTGTTTAAGGTGCTATATGATGTGTGAAACAGGGGGGTGTATCTTCGCCCGTGGCAGCTACCCTGCGAAACCCTGCCTTCCCCGGTATTTCGGGGCACCCTCATCCAGTCACCCTAGTCAACTTCTCAGTGGATCGCTCAGGTTCCGCACCCACCACCAGCATCCAACGGAATCTGCCGGGTCGACAGCGGCCCAACTCCGTTCCTGGTCCGCTCGCAGGTTAATTTTATCCCAGGTCACCACCGTCCATCAACTAGGGGCGCAATGCCTTCCACCATCGGAAGGACTTTGACCCTAATGGGTATCGATTCCGGGATCTCCGGGGGCAATGGTCGCGCCTTACCAGTAGTGCCAAACCCTATATATCTGTCCGGCGCATATCACGTACAGTGTTCCATTTCGTAAAACAACTCTGCTGCTGCCCTTTCCTTTTTCATCTGGTGGTCTGCATAACATATTGTCGCCGTATATATAAACATTGTCGGGGAGAAGTAACGCACTTTCTCCACATGGAAAGGTCGGAAAATGCGTTGCTCGGTGCGGCCGTCGATCCAGGCATCCAGTATGCTGAGCGAGAATAGTGATACTACGCTCTCAGCCCGCCGTGAAGACCGCACGTTATTCCACAGGCGCTTCGTTTAGTTCTGTGCAAGGTGTACCTAACGAGATGTACCTTCGAGGAAGCTATATAAACCTATAAAAACCTAATGTCTCCTTAATTCGTCACCATTAATCTCTGGGTTTTCACAGAAAGTTCGATTGGTGTCCATTATGTACTACACAATGGACGAATTATGTTCCTTCGGAAGAAACAACAAGCTCAAAATCAGCAATCTTACAACTTCTTTAACATGTTTAAATATGAAAATCCTTACGCGATAATGTGAAGGATTGTTCGTACGCTTTCGGCAAGACCGAGGTTTGAAAAATATCAACCACCATCAACCATCATCAACCATCATCATCATCATCACCACCATCACCATCATCACCATCGTCATGGCACGCATTTGCGGAAGTCTATGAAAATACATTTCGGTCACTGTGAAGCAAATAAAGACATGGTGACGCGCTGCATGGTTCGTACGCAAAGGACATGAGACACTAAGTGCCAGTGAGCGTCAAATTCATTTAACTTAACAAATTCAGAAGATATATCTAATTGTTTTGGTAGACACCTTATTTTGGCAGGGCGTGCTGATAATTAGCGCAATTACTTCGTACCTGAACCCGCCAAGGTAGCAAAGTTTTCCACCAAGATCCCGGTCGCCAGTATGGCACGAGATTACGGACATCCTGTATCATTGAAATGTATTGATTCACGCTTTGATGCGCGCTTTAGAGTGACCCTAGCAAACACTCCAATCCGCCTAATCCACAATTACACAGCTACTTTCATATGCTGTAGATTGAGCTAAATTAGGCCTTCATCTATAGCTGTTGTTCCATGCGATTATCTCTTCTTGGTGAGGAGTATGCGCATGGGTGCCTCCATTCCTACGTACCTAGCAGCTGCATGCATGGTCCTAAATGCAGCAGAGTAGTCAATGCCATTATTTAAGGAAAATGATGATGATTTGATAGGCAGGCGCAACTGTGTCGCACTTAAAAAGTTGCTCCCTGACGGACAAGCTGGTCACTGGGAGACCCCAGGAATGAGTAGTAGAGCACCGGCGATCAGCTCGTGCCTTTATCCTGATCCTGCATGCCAACTCAATTCTTAGTGACAAGACAGTCCACCAGCATTAATTGGTCTGGCGAGGTTGATAGCAATCGAACCAGGTCTGTGGGCCTTGTGGCTGGGCCACCCGCCCAAGCCCAGGTCGCAAATCGTGACAGCATGAAGACAGTCTTATAACATCAAATTTGATGGTTTCTATAAGCAACTTAGTAAGACGGCTTACTGAATCAAGAAACAAGCACGTTCGATCACGTTCGACCGGGATGATTGAAGGTAGTGGTTTTCCGTAGGCTTTTGCAGCGACGTTCTGCACATCAATTCATAGGTAAAAGTTATCCACCGCAACGAAGGGAGTTTTTTCAGTTCCATTCCACACCAGGATCCGATGCGGTGGGAGGTGGCGTTTCTCGTCGCTGTGGCAACGCTGTAAGCAAGCCGTAGGCAGGAACGAGACGAGGGTTGTGCTGTCGTCGTATAGGTGCTTGTTGTAATAATTGCGCCTCCTACTTGCACTGGCGGCAATTTGTTACCGTGGAGGGATGTTGTGGGCCTACCCCATATCAGCTGTGCATTTACAAGCTTGACGAACTTATTGTTCTAGGCTGTTTTGTATGCTGTTTTGGGTCACACCGTTTTGCAACGATTGCGTGCATCGACGCGCCTCGACGGGCGCGCATCCTAAGCTCATGGCACTTGGTAAAAACTGTCGTTTATCTTCCAGTTGCGACCCTAAACGTGCTTGTCCTCCGGCATCAATACGTCCATCCTCATTCCGCCGCACATGACATCCATCCAGTCTAGCGCGCCCGCCCCCTCACTTTGTCAACCGCTCAGGGCCACGATTGCCAAGGCGCAAGCAGAAGCTCCCCAGTCTTCCCTGGCTCTCACATTCCCATACAGCGAGTGCAAGAAGGCACCTTCTGCGTACCGCCTTGAACAATTTGTCAGCTCAAAGGCAAACAACACGTACTGCTTCGCGATCCGGGTTGACCGTCCTGCCAACTGCTCGGACGCCTGTTGCAGCAGCAAGCTGATCGTGAAGAAGCTCGTGGTGCGTAAGATTTGGCGCTGCACGCTCGTGTGCGTATATATGTACGGATGTATAAGTGCATGTCGGGCATGGGGCAAACATACTTCGCAACACATATGTTTTGTCCCCACCCCGACCTGCACACCGGGCCTGCCGCTCTGCTCGGACAGGCGGCGCGCCCGCTGCATGCCAAATCAACGCCACAACTGAGAGTGTGGGACCTCGCATGCGTGCAGTGATAGGCCAGATAAGGGTGCGAGTAGGGGCCTGTGGTGGCTACCGGCAGATTTAGCTAGCTGCACTAGGCGAGGGCTTGGGAGTAAGCAAATAATGCAGGCATGTCACGGCTGTCGACGGCTGCCTGGAAAAGGGTTTGGTCCCCACTTAGTCACTTATTTCTTGGAGAGCAGAAAGGCTCTGGATTCCTCCATGAACGCAACGGGCGTAGGGGGCCCCGGCATTCGTGGCTGATAGCCTACTTGAGGTGTGATGGGCCTTACCTTCCGACCCCGCTTGCCGCAGAGAACTCTCTGGTCGGTCTTTAGGACACGTTGGTTTCACTCATACATTTCTTGCGGCCTCAATCTTGGAAGCTAAGAGAAATATCGGCCGCATGCAGCATCAAAGCCTGCTCTTGCTCCCCCGTTCGACTGCAGGTCAACGTGAAGCCGGAATGCGACGTTCCAGGCGTCCTGCTCGCAGCTACCCTGAATGGCAAGCCCACGTCCATCCTACCAACCTTCGACAAGGGACGAGAGGCGGGCGTTACACTCCTGAGGCTTACCCACCTGGACCTGAGCCTTGACGCTGCAAACGGTGCTGAAATCTGCATCACACTGAATACCAACCGGGCCAAGAAGGGCTGCATTAACCTCGAACAGCTTTGCGTGCCACCCCCCAACGAAATACGCCCAGGCGTGTGTATGGCCGCTGTGTACGACGCCAGCCTTGGTTGCTGCCCCGTGCAAGAAGTCCGCCTTCCGCCGCCGCCACCGCCGTCTCCTCCCCCCCCTTCACCGCCGCCGCCATTGCCACCCTTTAGCCTCTGCAATACGTACGTCAGCTTCGGGATATCTCCCACTACGGACTTCACTGTCCCGTACTCTTTCACCCAGACGCAGTGCAGCGCCGTCACAACCATAGTGGCGGAAGCCATGGCATCTGCAGCAGCAATGTTCGGCGACAACATCACATCGGACTTCACCTTGATGAGCTGCAGCGGCGGCAACATCACCTTTTGTGGCACGCTTGTGCACACCTCCAATCCCACCATCCCACCAAGCGCCTTCAATACCGAAGCCGCCGCCCTCCTATCGAAGTTGCTGTCGGCAGCACTAATCCCTCACGGCTGTCCACCATACCTGTACAACCATATCATTCACGCTGAGCTCACTGCGAACCTCCCAGGCATCGGACTAACTAGGTTGGCTGAAGCTACGGAAACGTGCACGGAGTTGATGTATGCCATGCACATGGGGGCACTCCGTTTCCCGAACTCCAGCCGGTAAGGAAAAACGCATCGCTGTGTGCGGTGCGAGTTTAATTGTAGGACGAAGGATGCTTTCAAGCAACTGACATGTTGTGCATCATGGCACACAACTGCACGCAATGCTGCGCAAACACACCATAAATTCTAGCCGCCCACCACCTAGTCGCCTTTCGCCAGTAGAGCGCCGCATATTTCTATTGGCTCTGGCATCGCTCTCCTAAATTTAATCTATTTTTAAAACTCCAGCTATATCTACATATTGTTTAGGAAATTGCACCACGTCGCTGGGCTACGGAACTTGGTAAAGTTATTCTTGTCACAGCCACTTCCATCATCGTGGCTCAGATCATTAAAACACACACCTATGTGGATGCATGAACCATAACATGCAGCTGTGCGGCAGTCAGTTGCATACGTCGAGCGCCTCTCCCTCTCCCTTTCTTTCCTGGTACGCACATTTCTTTGCTGATGCCACACGCTCGCCCGCTGCAGTTGTGACGCAAGACAAGGTTCGGCACCCTTTGCGGCCGGTTACTTGTATTCGTCGAGGCCAGGTCTAGGGCGAAGGTCCAACAGGACAACTCTGTACTGCTTCACCTTCACAAGCTTAAGCAGCGTTATTGTAAGTAGCTTCATGAATTTTTGCATGCCGGGATGCTGCGCTGTGCTTGGATGCGCATGGGCTACTACAACAACAACTACTACTGTTATTTATATTATTATTATTATTACTATAATAGTACAATAATATACAAAACGGCACGAAGATTTGGGGATGGGCGATCAGAGCAGAAGGCGGAGACAGGACACACTTGGCGGAAGGTCGCTGATAGCTATCAGCTGTAGGTGGGGGCCCTAAAAGGCAGCATGGCAGCGTGGGGCAGGCCGGTGCATGCCAGCAGACAACCGAAGGCAGGAAACACACACATATACAAAACGCACAGACAGATAATAATATTGTTATTAATATTAGTATAATAACTTATTATATTAGTATGATAACTTATAATAATAGGCTATTATTGTCATGGTTATTATACTATTACTACTAATAATATTATTATCTGTGTGTGCGTTTTGTATATGTGTATGTTTTCTCCTTCGGTTGCCAGCTGGCATGCACCGGCGGCCCCCCCCCCACGCTGACATGCTGCATTTTAGAACCCCCACCTACCAGCGACCTTCCGCCATGCGTGTCCTGTCTCCGCCTTCTGCTCTGATCGCCCATCCCCAAATCTTCGAGACGGTTCACCGTTATGTGGACTCAAACGTTTACGTGTGTGCGTGCGGTGCTCATACGTGTCGGTGTTTTAATAACCCCTCCGGCAAAACATCAACCTCCGCCAAACGTACGCATGCACTTAGGATGGAGCGAGATGCGGAAATGCAACAATCCTTCAAAAGGTGGATTTCTGGGCCAACGAGGAGCTACGGCGAAGTTTTGTCGGCTTTGGGGTCAGACCCAGCAACTCTGGAAGTCTGGTCTTCCGTAGCCCTTCGTGGGGCCCCCCTGGCAGCAACATCGTCAAGGCCACTCAGCTGCGCTGGACACTACAGCAAGCCGCGGGGGCGGAGATTTGCCTGGAGCTGCTCAACTCGGTCTCCCTGCTCGACTTCTGCATAAGCCCCTACACCGGCGCCTGCTACTTGAGCATTTTTGATCCTTCCGGAGCTTGCTGCCCGGTCTATACAGCAATGGAGGGTTTCCCCGCACAGTAGATTCCACCCGGCGGAAAGCCGTGGAGCCGTGGACCCGTGAAGTCGTGGACCCGTGAAGCCGTGGACCCGTGAAGTCGTCTGCCTATTGCCCAGCTAGGTTTCCTAGATAGGCTCAGCACGCATGCATGTTGTCTGTGGTTCAGCGGATTTCATGCGTGGGGCAAGAAGAATATCTACATCGACAAATATTCTTATACTTATGTTCTGTTCATACATTAAAGAGCTGCCAAGACGCTACAACTACCGTAGTCCATCACACGACTCCATGCAGTCAAAGGAAACTGTATGTGTCCTAGGCAGGCACTTAGTGCAGATCCTATCGGTGCATACCACGTGGACTGCCAATGGCGGCCATGTGGTAGGTGCATGCTCATGGCAAAATATTCATTCAACCAACTTCGGTTACTCATGATGCGCATGCTACCATTTAAATGATTACACGTTACGGACATGGCTGTCGATGCTACGTTGGCGCATACTCGTTTTCAGGAATAAATTTAGGATTAACGATAGCGCTTCAGTTGTAGCTCTTAGGAGTCTCGCAGACGAAACCCGTTAATTTTTTTCTGTCCCACACGTCAATTGATAGGCACGCTCTTAACATTGGTGTCGAGACGAATGATAACAATATTACACAGAGTATGAGAGCAGTTTGGCGTTTCGAAAGCTGCCTTCTGTTACAGGGTGTGTGGCTTGGACATGTTTTTTTTGTTGTATGAGAGAATGTTCCACACTGCTGGCCAGTAACATGTGTTCGTTTCCACGCAAGGGATATCCGTCAAAGGACGCACATATGACCGTTATTTACAAGCTTTACGCCTTTGAATTTGTACCTGACTTTGGTCCACACTGGTCGAGTACGTAAGTGGTATCGGCGGACCTGGCCTGCTGCTATATATGCAGGCCGCACGGCCTGGCTTAGTGCAAATAACCGCCGGACGCCGGACTCCCATTGAGGTTGAGGCGTGAAGTGTGTTCACCCTGATTAATGTATTCACTTGGAACGATGAAGACCATTTTGTGTCAATTACAGCCTGTCGCAATATTGTATGTAAGCATTTTGTCACACGCTTGCTGTCCTCAGCACAGCTTTAGCACCACCCCGAATCCCCAGTCGCCACTTCGCCGCATACGTGAAGCGCCCAAGCGCCGGGCTTCACCGTGAAGTACGCATGACGGAGCGCCTGCGAGGCGATTGGGAGACGCGCACAGTCGCTTTCAATGTGAAGGGTCCGAGAAATATTTTGAAGGATTTGGCATAGGGTTCCAAGCGCGCCCCGCCATACACAGTGCTGGCCGCAAGAGTCAGCTCAACATGTAACCGTTCGCCGGCCCAGATTGCCGTACGGAATTTCAGTACGACGATGGGGACTTATTCCAACAGCAACGGTACAAAGGCCCAGGATCGGCAGTACCATATTCCCACAGCCTCGCGCCCCCACAGGTCCGCCCAGACAGAACGACACCAATGCCGTGCACCCGAACCCCCACTTATTTCGAGCGAGCCTGCCAGCACCCTGCTAGCAACACCCTGCCAGCAACACCCTGCCGAGCCCGCATACGTACCTGGCGAGCGGATGGGCGGCTAGCAGGGTCCCAGTGAAGGAGCCGCAGCAGCAGCCTCAGCGCCATGGATCCCTCCAGGCCCAGCCCTAGCACAACAGGATTAACACACCCAACCCGAACGGACCAGACCCAGGAGAAGATAAGTTCCATAGCGCCACGGAGCGGGAGGAGAGCACGAGGGAGAGGAAGGCCGTAAAGAAACGAAGAAATGAGAAGCGGGAGATCGTCATCCAACAGCGGGCCGAACTAGTTGGTGTTCTAACAGAAGCGCCCCTGCACTGCCTGCTTGCAGAAATGCAGGACACATTGCATACCTGCGTTGGTCTAAAGCCCTGTGGCGCGCCAGGCATCGCCTAGCTGCCATCACCCAACCACCCATAACCCAGCCGTCCATCTCCCAGCCGTACATCCGCCAACCGTCCATATCCCAACCGTCCATCTCCCAGCCGTACATCCGCCAACCGTCCATATCCCAACCGTCCATAATCCCAACCGTCCATATCCCAACCGTCCATAATCCCAACGGTCTATCTCCCAACCGTCCATAATCCCAACCGTCCATCCACCAACCGGTGGGGTCTCTGCTCTTGGCCAGGGACAGCATGGCGTCCTCAGTGCAGCTCCAGCTCATCAGCGGCCGGGACTTGCGACCGCGCAGGGGTGGGCCGGACGGCGTGGAAGGGGCCTACGGAGCGGGGCAGGATGCGGGGTGCGTGGCATTGAACTTGCAGTCTTGAAGAGGATGGACTGGCAATCAGCCAACGAGCGCGATAGTTGTCCAGTCATGGTTCGATGTATCCGGTGCCACCTTCACACGCCTAGAAGGTTCGGAAGGTAGCAGCCGGTAGGGCGTCGTACGTCCTTAAAGCTGTAGCCGTTATACAGGGCGTCCTCTCCCTTCCCCGCTGCTGCCACCCCACCTGCGGCGGATAGATGCACCACTCCATTAGCCCTCGCAGGAGGAACATAAGCTGCCGCTCGCTCTCAGGCCGGCTGCGCAGCGCCAAACGTGCCTCCAGGAGCGCTCGTGTGGCTGAGGGAAGCTGCCAAACCTAGGGGTGGGAAGGGAAGAGAACGAGATGTAGGAGTGCGGCCACGAGGTGACGGCCTCAGTTGGCTCCGGTGTTGGTTGGCGTTGTCGTTTGTTTGGTGGGGTACTGGCTCCCGGCAGAGCTAGATAGACGTTCGGCGGGAAGAGGGCGACAGCGCGCGGAGAGGTGCGCGCTCTTTCCCTCTCAGGCCAGTGGGTGGCAGGACAAAACAAAGAGCTTCTGCATGAGGTGGAGGCTTGCCGCGTCACTGAGGTCCCAGAGCGCACATGCCCCTCCCCTTCCCTCCTGGCAGATGACCAAGACGGGCTGCAACAGCGCCTGCCGGACAATCCAAGCTGGCTTAATGGGACACCCTTACGGCTAAGCTGCTTCTGACCCTACAGCTGCAGGGTACGCCAGGCGATGGCGGGTTTTCCTGCTTGCATGTGGCGGGCAAGTCCTTGCGACTCGCTGCCCCAAAGATACGAAAAGCGTGCGACAGCTCGTGCTGTGTGTGCATGTACCTGCGGGGTGGCCATCAGCAGCTCTAACCACACCACGCCAACGCTCCAAATGTCATACGCCCAGGCGCGCGGCCGCATCGCCTTCATGCCCTCCCAATACCTGCCAGCCGCGACGACGCGTCAGGAGAAGCGGTGGCAGCAGTAGCAGCGACAGCAACGGCAGGGGCAGCAGCAACGGCAGCGGCAACAGCACACAGCCTTTCACAAGGAAGAAACTACGAAATTACGAAAAGTTTGGGGTATAATGTCTGAATGTTAATCCACGTTTTATATTAAGTAAGTGGCGTTGGTCAAGCGGCATCGAGCCAGCTGCCTCCGCCTTGGCAGCACATGGCCGCTGCAGCAACCAAGCACAAGATAGTGGCGCGCTACTCGTCGTCATGGCTATTTGCCGCCCTTTCCATCCTGCTGCTGCTGCTGCTGCTATGCCCGCCAGCTGCGGCAATCACGATGGAGTCTGAGTCTGCGCTGTAGCATGGCGGCATGTGGGGAGGGGCAAACAGCCCTCTCACAATGGCCCTTTCGCTCCTCACCTCACCTGCCAAAAAGGGCCTCCGGCGGTGCATACTCAAGAGTCAGTTGGTCAGATGTTGGCCCCTCACTACCGTACAGGTGCTGCAAGCTGTATTCATCGACCGCGGAGCCAAAGTCGATGAGCCGCAGCCAGACCGGCGTTACAGCTTCATCGTCGCCGCCGCCACCGTCTGCAGGCCCCGCAGGCCCCGCACTGCCTCTGCTGGCACCAGCGCCTTGCGCACCCACATCTTTACTCTCGTCGCTCACGGACGGACCTCCAAGAGTCGCGGCGCCAAGCCATTGCCGGCCGGTTAACGACGGCGCTCTTCTCCGTTCCGTTCCGTGTCCGGCTTGGGTTCTGGGCGGTTGGTGATGGCGGTTGGTGGTTGGGCCGTCATGAATGATGTCATGCGACGCCCGCGGCGCGCAGTCCGCGCTCGCTGCTGCGCCAGCAGACGCAGTGGCCGCAGATGCCGCCGAGTCATCGCTGCCGGCTGCTGCTGCGGTGCCTGCATGCGGCCACCTAGCCCGGGGTAATGGCGATGACCCGTGGGTCACACGCGTCAGCATCATGTTCTCAGGCTTGACGTCGCGGTGGGTAATGTTGGCCTCGTGCAATACCTGTGCGAATCCAATGCGACAAACGTCAGTTCTCATTTGGGAAATTTGGTTGGATTTTCCAACCACTTTTACAATCCTCATTTGGTTGGATTTTCCAACCACTTTTACAATCCTAAGACGTCACTTACTAAGGCACGGTGGAAGTCAATGCATTAAGGAAAGAAGGCACGCGGTAATTGTTGGCGGCAGCGTGGACACGCGCAGGAATGGCCTTCCACACGGAAACAGGAACCAGCAACGGACCACAATGATACATGTATGATACAATTGAAGCCAGCTTTCAACCGCCCGTCCAGCACTGCGATGGAGGCGCTACACAATCCCACGAGGCCGCCAAACTCGCACCTGAAGCCCCAGCAGCAGCTGCCGCAGCAGCTGCCGAACAAACTCATTGCCCCGCGGATGACGCCTCATGGCTTGCCACCAGGGGCTAGGCCCAAGAACTTGAAAGGCAGGCCCGGCAGCCTGCAAAAGGGAAAAAACGCAACGGAATACGCCAACAATGCAGATGCTTACATCTCCTGCCCGTTGCATTCTGAAGATATGTATGAATTGAAGGGATGTTAGCTCTGGAGGCCACTTGGCCAGTAGAGGAGGTCCAGAGATTTCACGATGCTTTTTTGCTTGGAGCCCTTGTTTTGTAGAGTCGCGCCCGGCCTGAGCCGTTACCGTATTACCGTGGTAGGTTCGTACGATCCCGTACATTCCGGTGTCTTCGGGTCACACCAGTAGTTAAAGCTACGTGCAACGTCAGCTACGCTGCGCGGTGCATAGCATAGCCGTGCGCAGACGAAAAGCCCTGCACTTGTGCCGCGCACCTGTTGCTGCTGTTGCTGCTGCTGCTGTTGCTGCTGGCCATCCCCTTCCTCGTCCTTGTCCGCAGCTGCAGGCTCCTCTTCCTCGTCATCTGGTTGGACAGTCTGGAGACCCACGGGACTGTAGATCAGGTCATGCAGCGATCGGCCGGCGTTCTGAAAGACAAGCCAGAGGTCCGGCGGCGGCGGCGTCTGGTCAGTCGGCCCGCCGCCGCCGCTGCCGTGCTTGTCGCAATCCGCAGCTGGCTCCCCACTGTCGTCATCACCGCTGTTACACCCGCCCGCTGCGCTACCTAGGTCAAGTGGCGTGGCAGTGGTCGCATCCGCGTCCTCCTCCGAAACCACCTCGAAGGATTCCAAAAACTCCACCTGTTTAGTGCGAAGTCGTCCAGAACCGCTGTGTAAGTTTACAGCACGCTCTCTTAAGGTTCAAGACATACGCAAAGCATGTCGCTTGGGAGCTTATTCCGAAGCCGCCTTCCGACTTTGGCATGCCACCCCCCTCGCCGCTGCCCTTTACCAATCCTAAATAATGCATGTCCACTGTTCGGTCCTATCACCCAGGAGCTACCAGAGTTATGGGTAGTGTTAGTGGCCCCATACCAGGTCCCAAAGCAGTGCATGTACCCCACTGACACGCGGCACTAAGCACGGGCTCCCACGTACCAAGTGGCTGTAGCCGTTGTCGCTGCGCCATCCCCCCACACCGTCCTCCATTGGTGCGCCAACCGTCGCCGCGCCTCGCAGCCTCCGAAACCGGTCACCAAAGTACGCCTCCCGCAGCCCGCTGAGCAGAACGCCCTTCCCGCTGCTGCCTCGGAGACGTTTCAGGACAAACCCCGGAGGCCCGCGGGCCGCAGCGGCCGCCGCCGCTTCTGCAGTGGCCACCGCCGCTGCTGCCGCCGTCGCCGTCGCCGCCGCCGCCGCCGGCCCCGTCGCATCCCTCGGTCCCGGCGGTTGCCGGTACCGGCCAGAGCCAGACTGCCCGCTTGCCCCGTCGGGCTGCAGACTGTCAGCGGCTGTGGCGGCGGCGGCGGCATCCTGCACCGCATCCTGCATCGGAAACCGGTCGAGGCGCCAAGCCCGCCACACCTCGCCAAAGTGGCCTTGGCCAAACTTCTCCCTCAGTCTATAGGCGTGTGCCCGAGCCTCGGGTCCCCTGCCGTCGTTGTTGAAGTCGCCGCCTGACCGGCCGTCGGCGCCGCTTGCGACGGCGGTCGTAGATGGGGCCACGGCCGCGGCGGACTCGTCCGTAACGAGGTGCAGCGCGCCATCAGCCAGGCGTACCCCGTGGGCTCGCGGCTGGAAGCGCAGCTGGGGCGCCTCGCCGGCGGCGACGGCATGGTGATCAGTGGCCGGGGCCGCCACAGCAGACGTCACGAGTGCAACCGAATGGCCGTCTTCCGCGCCATCAACGCTGCTGGGGCCGCCGCCACCGGCCACATTGGTATCATCTCCATGGGCCCCAAAGCTATGCGGGGATGCATCACCATCTTCCGAGTGCAGCAACACCCGCCCAGTTCGCCCGGGGGTGCCCAAGAAATTGGCAGGACCGACCCATGGGTCGAGTGGTGAGAAGCTCAGCTGTGGTGTTTCTTCCAACAGGCCTGCCATCGGGTCCATATCATGGGAACGATCGCCAGGCTCTATGCCGCCGGGCGGCGGGATTGTCCACTGTTCTGGAATCTGGTCCCATGCAGTAACGGTTTCACGGCCCGCGATGACTTCTCTGTCATCCGCAAAGCGGGTGTCAGCATCATGGCCTACAACTGGTACCTTCTCCATGTTGCTAAATGCGTCGGGAAGCAAGTTACGGGCAGGGGCGACGTCATCATACCGGCCCCCATGATCCCCACCGCCAATCATGTAGCGGGTTGGAGGTACAGGGCCGGAGTGGCCACCGGCGCTGGCGATGCCACCGGGTGCATCCGCCGCAACGTGTTCTCCGCCCTCATTGCTGTCGCCAAACAGGGCCAGTTGCAGGGGTACTGCAGCGATTTCCAGCAGCAACGACTGCGTGCTGCTGAAAGACATTAGGGCGTGCGAGCTACTGCTGCTGCAGCCTGTAACGCCTACGTCCTGTTGGGTTGCAGCAGCAGGACCACGGAAGACTAAACAGAGGTGGTTCAAAAGCAAGAAACGACATGCTTGTAGGACATCAACAACACAGTCACACATCCACGGGGGACGCGGCGGGACGAGCTAAGCCGCTTGGTCAGAGTTCACACAAGCCGCTGCAGGACACGTCACATGCGACGAAGCTTGCCTAGGAATCAGGCTCTTGTGAAGGGACGCACACACGCGCGATGCGGATAATCCACTCTCCGACGTGATCTTGGAACCCCCAAGAATCATTCCCGTAGGCAGGAAGGGAGAAAAACACCCAGGAAGGGAGAGGGCGATGGCCCCAGCCTGAAGTCAGTGCATGGGTCCTAACCAAGCAAGCCCTCCACCTACGTCGTTCATTTCACAGTCACTGGTCGGAAGCTGGACACCGGCGTCAGGCACGATAGCTGTTCCCACTCCTGGCGCATCGTACGGCCTCGAGCAGTACATTTGCAGGCAATCCAGCAACCAGCCGGTGCCACCGACGCCGCTGACGCCGGGCATGATGAAGGTGGCCGCACTATGTCACATGGCGGAAGGAGGCAGCAGCAGCAGCACATAGAACGTGAAGAAAGCTTCAGGTTAACCTGGTTCGGGTCGTCTGTGCGCTAAGGCATCAACAGTTGAAAGTGTCCGGGTGAGGGCAGGTCACAGGGTTTTTCGTACACCATGCAGGGCCCTGCGTCATATCACCCGTGCATGCATGCATTCGTACACGCGGAAGCTGAGCTTACCCGTCGAAGTCACTCAGCCTCCAGGGCTGCAGCGCCTCGCCACCCGGGAGAGACGATACATGTAGATGGCTCCGTACAGACGGTACGGCACCAATCCGCTCCGCGAGCACGTAACCGTATGAAACTTGCATGAGTTCCACCTCGTCGTCTCCAATTACCACCACGTCATCCCAAGCATCAACATCAGCGCCGCGCTTTGTACCCGGGCGCGCATTTGGAGCCCCACAAACGTCACTGGAAATTGGCTTGACTTTCGCAGCGCTAGCAACAGCAACAGCAACAGCAAGAGAGCCGCTGCTAAGCTGTGTGGCTGGAAGGCTGGCGCGCGGTTCATGCGGGCACACCAGTGCAATGACGGCCCCAGCGCCGCCACCGGCCTCTCCTGCCGGCCCAGCGTAATATGGCGCAGGCACCTCCCCACGGGGGACCGCCGAGTCACTCAACGCTCCCTCTGGCGACTGCTGCGAGGCGGCCCCGCTGCAAGGTCCCCGGCGAAAAGGTCCAACTAATCTCAATAATAAAGCACACAGCCGCCCGAGTAACCGACGTCGATGAGAAGACCAAGCATCTTGGATTGCCCTTAACAGCACCCAGCCAGCTGCGGTGGCACTCGGCTCTGCGGTGCTCGTTTGAGGGCCCCTGGAGGGAAAGCCGCGGGAGCCCTCCGGGGCGGCTGGCGGGCGTCGCGCTGGGGTAATAGCCCTGCAGCGCTGCTGGACCGCCACTGCCAACCGATCCGTCGAGGATATCGTCGCAGTCGGTACGTTTGTTGTCGCTGTCACTGCCGTCGAGGGCAGGGCCTCATGCGGCGACCTCCAGGCAGTGACCTGGTGGCAGTGGCCTGGTCTCGAGGGGCTCTCCGCGACCAGACTCTCCGCACCTGGGGTGCATGTGGGATCCAATGTCGCCTGGCGCTCCATGCTTACCAAGGAATTGCCCCGCCCTGGAGCACACACGGCGCCGGGATGGACCGTAGATTTGAAGCACGATTCGGCAGATGCAGTGGCTGCTGGCCTGACCGATACTGGCAGAGTTGCGGTATCTGGAGGATTTGGCGTCGTGCGGGCTGCTGCTGCGGGAGCCCTTTCCGCATCACCGAGTTCATCTTGGTCCGAGTAAAGTACGTGTCTAGGCAGCTGTCAAGCAAGCAAGCGGCAAAGCGAGCAAGCGAGTTACGGGAGAAGTGGGAGGGCTGATGGTGACAGGTCCATGAGTGAGTAAGGCTCTTGTGGCCGTTTGCAAGTCCGGGCGGCGTCTGTGGACTTGCCCAATTGACGAGGAGGTGCACCAAACCAATTATCAAAGCCGTCACAATTGGCGTGGGCAACTAAATAGCTAGCCGACGCGCACGACTGCGGACGACCAGCGTACACACGGACAGGGGCAAATTGACGTCAAAGTGGCATCGGAGGAGCCATGAAGCTGCCGGGATAGCTAACCGTTCAGTGGTTACAGTACGAATATTAGGGCATTTTTAGGAAATATCGTCTCATCCGTTACATAAGACTTGGGATACCATAAGGTACAGGGTTCAATTACCTTCGCCCCGCAGAAATGAATGTTCAACTGTGTTTGCAATTTTGTTCTTATACGCTTACATATACTGTGTCCCATGTAAGCGGGCTAGCGGGCGCTTCTTGTCCACGTACCTGTATTACGACAGCTGCTACGTTGTCCATGGAACCTCTGTTGAATGCCTCTTGCACGAGTCGTGTGGCAGCGTCTTGCACGGTACGTCTGTCCAAGTAGGACGGGCGGCGTAAAGCCTGGGGACAGACGGGTTAGGCAGGACTGAAAGCCCGCAGTCGCATGTATATCTGGGCTTGAGCGCAAACTTACATGCGTTTTGTTTCGGCCACTGCCCACTGTCGCGTCACAACCCGACAAACTCGCCCACCACCAACCTGCGCAGCACACGGCCCCTCAACTTCGGCACCATCATCAAGCTCTGAAGCCTGTACTGACGCCGCGCTAAGGTCGCAGTCACAACACCCTGGCAGGCCGGCCGTCCAGACACCGGAGGCTGCGGCATCACTTTGTGAAGCTGATTCTGACGAGCGCGCCATGCGAGTTGCCATGCCCGCGTCCTGGCTTGTTCCCGCTTGGCTGGAGGAGTCGTTGCTAGGGGCTTGCGGGGGGTTTATCTCCGAGGGGCGGATCTCTGGATCCACGGGACCAAGGGCAATTGCTGGTGGAGGGGCCGGCGTGAGTGGCGGCTCCCTTGAGCCTGTAAGCTGTGCCGCCAGGTGTTCACACACGTCCTGTGTTACACGGCGGCATGTGCAAGAAGAAGTGAATGGGGAAGGATAGGTTGGGGAGCTTTAGGGTGGGGCCTGCATAGACCAGCATACATATCCTCTTGGTTGAATATATGCGGACGTCCTCCACCACCACGTTTACTCTGCAGAAAGCGGGGGTACCACACAGACCATCTCCCATTTTCAAACTCTTAATGATACATTTTTCCAATCCAGCTTGAGGAACCCGCGCCAAAGCCAGCCCCAAAAGGTCCTGTTACTGGTCAAGGCCCACCTGTGGCGACATTGTCTCTAAAATGCCATCAGACGCCAGCAGCAGATGCGGCGCCAGCTGCCTAGCAGCGCCATTGCCGCCAGCCTGGCGTCGGACGAACCATGACTCCGATTCACCCCCCTTGACTTGATCAGCGACATCGCTCTGCTTTGTAGCTACAGTGGTGTCTGTCCGGCAATCTGCTCCGTTCCTGTCAAAGCTCGCGGCAGTGCTGCCACAGCCGCAGTCGTCCATATCTTCGTCGCCTATGCGCCAGGGCCCGGCGATGTCAGGCTCCGTACTGAGGCCGTACTGGCGGTACTGCAGGTCACCAAAGGCCCGGGATACCTCCAGGTCCCCCATTAAACGCGGGGTGGCCCCTGATGTCGGGCGGGTCAGTCCATAGTTACAGCACAGGCAGGGACGTGAAACAGTTTATTAGGCAAGACTGCGATATGGCTGGCAGAGCAACGAAAGCTCTTTCCTTTGTGGACCCCCGCCCGAGCTCGCTTATTCCGGCGTAGCCCCCGCAGGCAATGCTGCGGCCCAGCAGCCACCGCCCCCCGTTATCCTAAAAATGGCTAGCAAGTAACGGCCAGTACCGGGCAGGACCGTTTCTTCCCATACAACGCATGCTGATGCCTGTAACCCTGTAACTCACGTGCAAGAGCGGCAGCAGCACAACGTGAATGGCATATCCTAGATTAATGAGATCTTAGTCAGCAACACGCCTTCTATGGTGATACAGCAATACGGTTCGGGCCTTGTGCCCTCGCCCCCTGAACAATCGGTCATCCGTACGGATGAGCTGCCTACGCACCTGGCCTGCTGGGCCCGTCCACTCTGCCGCCCGCAGCTGCCACCCGCCGCACCTCCTCCACATTCCGCAGGTCATGACTGGTCGTAAGCACACGCGCCACAAGCTGCCTGCCGCCGCCGCCGCCGCTTTTGCGTGCCCCTGTTGCCCTATCCACCCGACGCTCCTTAGCAGCGCTGCCCGTACCCGCAACGCTTCCGCCGCTCTTCCCGCCCTCACCTCCTGAGTTGCGATCATGTCTGGCCGCACCTGCGACCTGCGGTGCAGCCGGTGCACACAATATTGCTGGGCTGTTTCCTAGACTGGCAATCCAGAGCCAGCCGCAGCCGCCACAGCTACCAGCCACGTCCGTGCTGCTGTCATCCGTGGCGGCAGGGGAACTCTCTTCATGCCGGACTGCTTCTTGCCTAGTATCATCAGCAGCCACATGCTTCATCTGCGCTGGGGAGGAAGCCGCGTCCGCCGCAGCTACCGCTCCGGAACCGACGCTGGGGCACACGGTGGCGCGCGAGCCGTCCCACTCAGCGACTGCTACGACAGCTGTTGAGCCTGCATCCCAGGCCGCCGCAGCCGCGGCCGCCTGCAGCGCGCCTAGGCCATCCACCGCAGTGGCGTTCTCCCCCGAGGGCGAGACTCCGGGCCCTGCCATGCCCGAGGAAGCAGTATGTGAAGGAGCGGAACCGGATCCCGCGCTGCGATCCTTTAGGGGTTCGGAGAGGTGTAGGTGCTGGGAGTGGCCTCCAGCAAGCGACTCATGTCGCGTGTGCTGCTGTTGCTGCTGCTGCTGCTGCTGCTGAAGGTCTGCATCCAGATCCTGGAATGCGCGCAACAGCGCCGTTCGGACGTGACTACCGCCTCCACGGCTGCGGACACGTCGCGTCGGTACGAGTACGGCGGATATGTAATACTTTTACAAACATGGTCGTTGCGATGTAGCCCCGTTAGGACAGTGATGTCGTTAAAGTGATGTGACAGTGGCATATACGCAAAAACATGATGCAAGAAGTACCGGGTTATCATCGCGCCCTGGTCGGCAGAAGGTAACTTTATCGGAATCGCCTATGGGCTGTCCGTAAGCCACGGAGGCGGGAGCTCGCATGCTAAGGTGGACAGGAAGGCTGTCGGTGGCTACAGCCAAAGCCGTAGCACCCACCGGCGGAGCGTGGCGGCCTCGGCTGCGTCAGTCGCCTGGGCTTCAGAGTCCACCTCACACAAGCGGCGTCGAAGACGTAAGTGCAGGGCGGCTTCGAGGTAGGAGCTGACCGCAGCAGAATTGTGTCCATCGAAAACGGCCCACACGCTGCGTAGTCGAAAGCGGGGTGTAACTCTTCCCTCTGAATGAATCTGCTGAGAGGCATAAAACGCCGCATTATACAGACCTAACGTTCATGCAGGTTCGCAGCCATGTTCCAACACCGTACGGTCCTGTGGAGCGTTATGCGCGTACGTACAGATTTCGTACATAATCCCGACTTGGTCCTAAGGAATTCGGCAGGACCCAAGTTGCATTATACATAAACCTTTAACAGCATGAATGCGTGTTCTCCCTGACGCAGAAGCTTAAATGGGCTGTGTACGCACCCATATGTCCTTCCTTGCATGCCATCCTCAGAGCAGCGAAGCGCCCACGCGCCCACTCTGTCCTCCATCTGCAGATGAATATATGCATTTATTGCCCCAATCCAATCTGCGGTAAATGTGAGTTCCTTACATCTAGTCGCCTGCCACGTCGTGTGGCCATCCCCGTGCGGGATGGGTCGACCAAGCTGAGCACATTCGCTTTAGAATTCAAGCAAGCTTGCAAAAATAAAACTAAAGTGAGAAATGCTGGCAGCATGTCAAGCTAAACAGTGATGGACTATAAAATTGCACCGAGGGATTTTTAGCGTAATCATCTTAGCAAGAAAAATACGATGATCAAGCTGTAGATTTGTTGGACATTTGTGGCACGTTAGACACTCTGTCCCGTACCGAACGTTTCGGAGCTGGAATGAAAACTAATTCACAAAAATTTCCCATGGCTGTAGTATACAACGTTGAGCAATAACTGAAAGGGTAGTCTGGAAGACGTAATGTATTGTGTGGCACTTTGGAAAACGACACCGCAGCATGCGCAGCGCGGCACGTCCCATCCGCAAAAAGCAAGAACACCGGATTTCCATGAATGCCCGTTGCATAGGTCATATGGGTCCATTTGAAAATAGGTAGGCTTTCCGCCACTCTCTCCCTCGTTACAAGGGGCTTAAATCAGGTATCGGAAAGCAGGACACCCTACGGCGCTACCGTCAACGCAAAGCTGCTACATCCCCGTCGACGCTGAGTCTGGTCCTCGTAACGCGCGCAAGTTTGGGCCTAGCGCAGTTGCAGACCTGAGCAGGTTGTAGTTGTTTTTATTCCACAGAACGTCCTAGGCTGTCGGCCACCAGACATCAAGCCTACTCCCCATCAAACCCTAAAGTTGTGCTCCTGCACTTGTAACAGTGTATCAACACCAGAGCATTGACGCCGTACATCTGTACGGCTTTCCTAGAAGTCAAGAATAGGTTTAAGGTTCGCCGGCTCAGGAATTTTGATCACGTGCCTGCAGAAAGTCCTGAGCTAGTGACGCTGGCATGGCTTACAGCGCCAGCTTAAGGATAAGGCCCCAGCGTGTGCTGTGTAAATGGGTTTAAAAGCCGCATGAAGCACAGATTGTTCATGTGACTACCAAAATGTCAACAATTGAAGTTGACAAGGATTCTATTGAACAGGTTCCTAACAAACGGAGCGGTCGCAAAGGCCGACAACGACGGCATGGACAGCCAACAATGGATCGATTTAGTCATGGTAACACAGATAAACCAGCAACCTACAATGTGAAGAAGCGTGGCCGCAGTACAGTTGGCGGCGGCGGTCGGAAGGGTTTCGCAGCGAGCAACGTCAAGCCTGCTCACATCAACAGGCAGCGCAATCGAAGAGCTAAAGGGCATACAACGTTCGGTATTGTTGCTGCCATGACCCGAGCTCGGTGCCTATTGAACGTTAAAGGCTGGACCTCATGGGCTGCATCGGACCCTGTGGCTTTAGCGTGCGGTGCCGTTATGTGTAGTATCGTGATGTCAGCGGGTATATTAACATTTAGGGCTTGGTTGCTCAGGAATACCTAATAATTAATTGTTTAGCTTTAGTAAGGATCGACAATAGCGCATATCAACCGTCTATTGTAAATAACTTTTGCTGTACGTGTAAGCATGTGAAATAGTGTCAAATTGCAAACTTAATGGATTGGTTACAGTGTTCCTGTGGAGCGAGGATGCCGTGTAACCTGACGACTTTTGCGATGACTAGTTGCGTAGGTTGTCAGAATGAGACTATTATAGAGTCTACTAACCTGACACGCCTCGCGTTCAGTGTCGTTGAGCCCTTGTTTCGCGACTCCGTTAAAGAGGGACTATAAAACCCGCTGAGTGTCTTGTGACCGGGTCATGTTTGTGAGGTGTGATGAGCAGTCATGCACGGCATGGAGCGTAGTTACTGATGTTTCCGTGATGTGGTGACGTAGCATGGTAGGCGAAACCCCTGCGAGTCTTACGAGTCTCCCGTAACATGCGCGAAGGTCTACTTAGTTGTATGTGTTGTAATGTATGCCCTGCTAAGCTTACAATATACTTCGTCAGTCTGTGCCTGGCTGATAGCTAGCTGATGCGCGGACGGGATGCTCCTCAGGCAGACAGCAGGCCACATTTACCTTTCCGACGACACCCATACCACACCCAATATCAAGGTTGCACACATACGAACTGCGTCCCTGTTGCTCGGCAAGGACCGAAAGGCTTATGTCAGGCGGAAACCTTGGAACCCGGACTGCACCACGCCTCCCCGGACCGTTCTCGAGGCCACGTCAGGCATCACCGCCCCCTTGCGCAGTGGATATAAGTCCTCATGTCAAACAATGCGCTCGCAACGACCCGTTCGTCGTGTCCAACTGCTCCGTGGCGAAGCAATCTCTTGCGCTTTTCAAGATATCAACAAAAATGCCATGAAATCAACACATAATATAAAATAAAACACCCCGAGGCTTCATTAAAACCAGGTCTATACGCGGCAGTCATCAAAATCTTAGAATTAAGTGACAATACAGCACGGAAGCCGTGCCTAGTCTTTTTTATAACAACTTCTCGAAGCAAAAAATGTCCTTTACTAACGTAAAACTACTTCAATTGCCTAGCGTATATGTGGTAATCGGCACAAGCAGCTAACCACATTCATGCCTGCAAGACTTGCCACACGATATAGATTACCGGACATCTTGCCCTGCACGGCGTATTTCCAGCATACACCATGGAACACGACAGGTGCCGCACGCGCTGCTTCCAGGACATACAAGCGGAAAGGGGGCAGCATGACCCTCCCTGACATGGCCTTACGTTATCCTAAGCGTTTTTTTCGTCCTCACGGCGCCAGCGATGACGCCAGCGATGAATGCAGGACAGCGCAAAAGAAACGCAAGTGCAATCCCTGTGATCACAAGCGCGTTGAGCAACAAAAGCTGGAGGTGCCCGAACCCCCTTGGTGGTACGACTCCGTACAACCTTATTACGGCACTCATCAGAGGCCCATAATGAACCTGAAGCGTCGTGGCGACCAGCAGAATCATGGCGCTGCAGACAAAAAGACGGACGATACCTGTCGTCCGGAGCAACAGGGCCCGCAGACCCTGCAGCAGGTTGGACTTCACATATTCATGGGACAACGCCAGCAAGCCGGCAACGGCATGGCGTGAATCGGACAGCTTCGACAACCCCCGGCGTCCGCTGATCCATGGCCTGCCTTGGTGCAGGAAAGACAGCCGGGAACCAGGCTGGCTCTGCACCGCACTCACGAGCACGTCAACGCGCTGCAAATCCACCAAGCATCGCGAGATGTATGATGACGTGCGCGTCCAACCCGAAGCGGTCGCGTGGCGAAGCAGGCGCTCCCCCAA
Source organism: Volvox carteri f. nagariensis (assembly GCF_000143455.1). NCBI lineage: Eukaryota > Viridiplantae > Chlorophyta > Chlorophyceae > Chlamydomonadales > Volvocaceae > Volvox > Volvox carteri. The sequence continues at coordinate 882,630 of NW_003307581.1, read as the reverse complement.
ATGCAAGGCCATAGGTGTCGAGAGGTATTGGTGCAGTGCGCCGCGCAGTCGTATGAACCCGCAGGCCACACACTCGGGCACCGGAGGCCCAGATGCCGCTTCTGCGGCAGCCGAAGCCGGAGTCCTCATCGCGGCGTCGGAAGATGCAAGCAATTTCCCATCAGCGCTCACACTCTCGGCTGGAACGTAAGCAGGCTGAGGGGATTCCTGTGCGCGTTGCCGGCAACGGCAGCAGCACGGCGGCATCGGGCCGTGCCGCAGCCGCCCCGCCTCCACAAAAGCCAGCACCGGCCGCGCGGCGCGGCGTAAGTCAGCTACGTGCTGCAGGAAAACCCCCAGGTCCACGAACAGGTCATCACTATTGGCTGCGCTGCACGTCATCGCCGCCTGTTTGCCTGCAAAAGCCGCATGCAGCTCCTCGACGACCCACGGGTCGTCTAGCAGCACCACCGGCCCTGGCCGCTGTGCCGCCGACGCGATTTGGCCTGCTGGCCTCGCCAACGATTCCAGCAGCAAGAGCCCCGGGCCCAACATGCCAGCTCCAGGCGCGAGCTGCAGCGCCCTCAGGCCACCCGCTGCGGACTCCGACATGACACAGTCCTCTGCCAGCCGGATCTCCTGTCGCAGCACCTTGACGTCCTGCAGCTGCGCCGAGTGAGATGCCTTTAGCGAACGTGCCGAGGGACCTCCCTGCACGGCGCCGGAGCTGCCTTCGACCTCCGTCGACAGCGTACAGGTGCCTGCAAAGCTCCGGCCGTGACGCAGCAAGATCTCCAGGGTGGGCCCACTGCAGTTACCGCATGACGCGGCCGGAGAGGAGGACTCCCCTGGACCGCACGGGGGGTCGACGCGACGGGCAAGCGTGGAAGCACTGGACAAGTGAACCTTGCCGCCTTCAGGAATGCCCAAGGGATGGCTGGGCCTGGCGTGGCACACAGTGGCCGTGACTTGAATGTGAGCTGCTGCTGCCGCGGCTGTGCTTCCAGGCAGCCACTGCGAGTCACTGGCTGTGGCTGACGGCAACTGGCACTGATGGCCGCCTCCGTGTGGACCCAGCAGCACCACCCTGGGTGCCACGGACGTGATGCGGCCGGCGAGAACCTTTCCATGCAGTGCATGCGCTGCCGATCCGTCCACATCCACGATCGAAGCTGCCTCCCCACCTAACACAACCTCACTGCTCATACCTCTCATCAACCGCCGCCTACAAGTACTGCTGCCGCCGCGGCGGCTGTTGCTTCCGCTCCGGATTCTGCTGCTGGTGGGGGCGCTAGAAAACGTCCCGAGAGTTTGATCTAGGGTCGCGAGGGAGGCGGCCATTCTGAGAGTGGCGCTCCGCAACCACTGGCCCCAGCCTCGCAGACTCAGCCAGGATCGCCGAAGCAGCGCCGCACGCAACCGCACCATGCCCAGCTCCGCGTCCGGCCCAAACTCGACGTTCACCCGCCGCCCGACCCCGGTGCCTAGCCAGTTGTCCCAGCCAGCCGCCCCAGCGCTGCCGCAATCCCACCATTCGGCCGCCTTCCGACGCTCCGAAGCGGCGACCGCCGGGCGTCGCCTGGTGGCCAAGGAAAACCCGGCCGCACCGCCGGTGGCCGCACTTGGAGTGACCCGCAAGTCGACCGTGTCCAGGATGACATGGAGAATGGATTTAGAGCTGTCAAGCCGTACACATGCGCCAACCTACGCAGGCTATGACGGCAAGGGTTATCTACAAGAGAAGCTGTAGCAAGCCAGAGTTAAAAGCTAGCAGCAACATGCATGTGTGAGGGAGCACAATACTGCCCAGGGAAGTGTGCAGGCGGTACTGTTCGCAGAACGTTCCTCGGCTGCAACCGAAGTGCGGCGGGCTCTGGGGAATGCCGTGCCCCTGACTAGCGGCTTCGATATCAATCCAGATGGCACCTACTGCACGCCAGCAAGCTATTGCTGTTCTGTACATGAACAGAAAGCTCATGCCCAAGCCGTCGTACCGCAGGAAACCCACCAATTGTCGAGCGGTGTAGATCCGCACGGCCTCGTTCAGCCGTTCAAGGCCGTCGGGAGCAATGTCTGTCAGCCCAACACCGTGAAGCTACATAAGCGCCACGAAAGCGGGAGGGTAAGGCGGAACAAAAGCCAGCAAGGATGGGTTAAGGGTTCAGCGCAGAGCCTGTGGATGAAGCCACGGCAAAGTCTGCCAGAGCCACACGCGGTGCGCTGAGCGGACTGCATGTCGGGCGAAGTACATGAAGCATGAGCACATGAGTTGTTTTGAAATGAAATGACTTACGAATTCCCCCGTCAAACACGACACCGTCACGGCTGACTCATGCCACGGCAACCCATCTTGAATCTGTAACAGAGAACAAGTTCATCATTTGATGCCCGCCTCACCTCATACCACTCCGTTGACAGGCTCAGAACGGGATCATACGGCGGCGTCTCCGCCCGGAGAGGACGTTGCTGCGGTAACGGCGAAAACTCTCTACCGAGAGTGGGCGTCGACGGCCCTGCCGCCGACGGTATCCCTGGCGATCCTGAACAGCGGTCGCTGTTGTCACCAACTTCCTGCTGCCTCGCGTCCAAGTCACCGCCTCCTGCTCCGGGTAGCGCTTGGGCGGTTTGCAGAGACTCGGTGGCCGCGGAGACCTCCAAGCCTCCATCGATAATTCTTATCCGACTTGCCATATTTGCCACTCCGGGACGTGGGCCTTGGATGATCGCCTTATGCGCTTAACGTGAGCTCCCAGGCGTGGAAGACCACCAAAGCAAGAGTACGCTACACAAAGCTTAACAGCTGAAAGCCCTGCTGGGTGGTTGCTCATTGTTGGTCAGGGACTGGGAAGGGAGCTGTTCTGGGTGTTGCATGGTTGGCAACAGTTACAGCCCCTTTGCTAGCAGGACTGATCAAATCGCCAACTGAATATAAGCAGGGTGGCATGAAATGCTACCTTAAGCAGTGAGCTTTTTTAGGAACGCTCGTAAAACTATGGTGCTCCGCGACGGCCTTTTTACCAAGGGGGAGCAATGAGGGATAAGCAATAGAGCCCACGGTATCCGGTGCGTTAGATCGCCTTTTACCGGAATATCACGCCCCCCTTACATACAGCTAAGGCTATGATGGAAACATGGACCAATGGACACGGCCTCACACAAACGTAGCATCCTCAGCAGCTGGAGTGTTTCACTAAAGCGATATGTTTGACAACTGTTAAAAAGTGATTGTAACCTTTGCCAGAGGTTTGCATTCTCTAGCTACCCACTCCTGACATACGGCATCCGTCCTCAATACCCGCTAACGGCTACATCCAAACCATTCAAGATAGTTTTACTTCCCGTATATCTTAGAAATTTAAATTTAGGACATGCTCGACTTTCGCTATTCCGCCTGGCTGCGTTGTATCTCTCCATCGCTCTTATTTAACAAGGGTAGGAACTTAACCGGACCTGATACTACGTATGCTTGCATTGCTAAAAGCAGGGGCAATTAATAGGAATTTGTGTAGATAAGGACTTTGGATAATTAAGTCCCGCCTTTTGTGGGGTACCAACATAGGGTGAACAAATGGCCGGGACTTCCTCAGGATCCTGCAGTTATTACAAAAGCAGGTGCTCTCTTCCGTCAGCATGGGAGCCACGAGTAGTCGGAATGCGCAATCAGCAGGCCATGCAGTACCTCAAGGTTGGATTACCGAGTGCCGCGGTTCAAGGGAGCATCGCGCTAGGGCTATTGCGTCCAACTCGCAACGCATTAGGGGGATGGCAGGCTCAACGACTTGCTCGAAACGAAACACCCTTCCTCCCCTTCCTCCCCTCGTCTCCCACACCCAGTGAACTGGTGACGTCTGAACTCCAAAGCTTGTTTGACCCACACACTTCAGTGTACCCACTGCATGCCTTTTGCTTTGTAACAAGAAGATTGTGCGTGTCCACCACTCAGCTTTAGTCACCATCTCAATGTGCGACTTGTGCTGTACGTGATAATTGTCTGTTCCCCCAACCACGTATCTGTAAAGGTCGACGGTACACGTGTCCGGTATGTTGGGCCCGGGGACGAGGACTCCCAAGCAGCCACCATTCGCTCCAACTACCCTCTGCCAGCCGACTGTGCCCTTTACTATTTCGAGGTTAAGGTGGTCGACAAAGGGCAGGTGAGGTCGCCTTGTACGCAAAGCTCTGAGGTGCAAGTTGACCTTGCTGCCGCCAAGCATAGCGTTTACAAGATCACACGCCTTCCATGCCTGGGTATAAAACATGTCCTTTCTTTCTACCTTCCCTCCGCTGTTTAGCCGGGGCTGGGGCCCTGCCCATATGCCGGAGGCGTCCGGGGACGCCCCTTTCCTCTGGAGCTCTCTAGCCTTACAATTCGCACGATTCGTGTCCATCAGCTATGTTCGTTACGCGTCTCTGGGCTAAAAAAATGTTTTCCAGCTGCTCAGGCCTACAGCTAGGGGTTATGCGGTACGCCTGTCGTGCCGTCAGCGTGCCCCTAGCTGATGAGCTTTTAGAGCTGTATTCCTAGCCGGGAGAGCATGAAGCGCGTGACTACATCAGGTCCCAGCCCGCCGTCACGGGGGCCCACGACAAGAACAACCTAGTACTGTTAGTTGCGCACGAGTCTGGATCATGACTCCTCCGTATGGGGCCGGCCGGTTGCGGCGGCCGGCCGGCTTCTGCCTGCCGGCTGCGGCGGCTGCTTGGCGACCTTCCGCGGCCTGCCGGATCCCGCCCTTGCAGGAGGGCTACATCGGCATTGGGTTCTGCACCGAGGAGGTGCTGCTGGCGCGACTTCCGGGCTGGGACTCACACTCGTACGGCTATCACGGCGATGACGGGTGGGTGGGAGCTCTTGGGTGCTGTCGGTGTAGGCTGTGCGTGCCGACAGGTCCGCTGCCATCAGGCGACCAGGCGGGCGGCGAGCACGAAGGTAGCGGAGGCTGTCTCGCATTGCTGGCTTGGCTCGCCCCCTGATCGCCCCCTGAAGCACGGTGCAGTGCATTGCCGGTTTCAAAAGTCACAGCACCCGTTCGGAGGGAGTAAAGCGCCCTTCCCATGCACTGGCATGACTGGCAGGCCAGCGAGGGAAGGACAATCAGCCAACGGCCAATTACAAGACATGAAACATTCGTCAGGAACAGCGGGCGCTGTGCGGCCACTGGCGCTGCGGCACCGGGCCTTCGGAAAGAGGACGGGTTTGGGCTACAGCGCTGTGTGTGCGCCGTCGTGTGGGTGCTGCGCGGATATGTGCTTAATCACACCCAATTCCGTGGACCACATCAACCATAGAGTCACCCTTTTCTCCCCTTCTCAACTTCAGTACACAATCCCTTTTTGTGGGCTAGACGGCTGTCAAGAGGCAATACCGCTCCGACTTACGCCTGTGGTGCAGGCACGCCTTCGCGGGCAGTGGCACGGGGCGGCCGTACGGCCCACCCTTCACATCAGGGGACGTTGTGGGGGCGCTGTACAATAAGGCGGATCGCTCTATTACGTACTACAAGAATGGCGAATCGCTTGGAGTGGCGTTCAGGGACATCCATGAGACGTCACCGCTGTATCCTTGCGTGGGGCTACGCACGAGGTGCGTGCGTGTGTGTTTGTGTTGTACGTGTTTCGGGGGCCGGAAAGGGGAGGAAAGGTAGGGGAAAAAGGTAAAGCAGGGAGATGGTGGCAGCAGAGAAAATAAAGCAAAGCTTGGACTGCCTCCAACACGCGCAAAGCACCAGTTGCCGTAGGAGCTCAAAGCCAAGTGATGCAACTGCCCCTAGCCACTTCGGAAACATGCCCCGGGAGAAATCGAACCGACATTGTCGACATCCTCGTATACACGTGCCTCAGCAGCATCAGCACACACGCTGCGTGCTGACGTGTGGGCCAGTAGCTTGTGCTGAGGAGAGCCTCTGTGCCGTTTCCCTCGGTCGTTATGTGAGGTTGGCGTCTTCGCGACTCGTGGCTGCCGTTCACTTGGTGTGAACTGCTGCCCCGACCCCCAGGGGTGAGGAGGTGGTTGCCAACTTTGGCACAGGGACCTCGAATGAGCCCTTCCGCACCGACTTTGCCGCCATACGGGTAAGCTCGAAGTTGGGCAGCAACGCTTTGGGGAGAGAGAGAGAGAGAGAGAGAGAGAGAGAGAGAGAGGGAGGGGGAGAGAGAGAGAGAGGGGGAGGGGGAGAGAGGGATGACAGGACGCCGCAGGACTTCATGCTTGAGGCATGCCTGCCGTGTAGACGGACTGCATGTGGTAGCCCTGGCGCCCTGCATTTGGTTGCATTCGTATCCGTGGTATGGCTTTGCGGTTGCATTCAGTTGCATTAACGGTATTAACGGTTAACTGCTGGTGCATATTGGGCTGCGTCCGTTCGCGGATTCAGTTGCAAGGGTGTGTGGATCTGCGGCCACGTCTTGACTGAAAGGTCGTTGCTGATATGTGGTGTCAGGGATTCAAAAAACCAGCCTAAACCGAGATATAGCAGCTGCATCAGCGGGAAGCGGGAAGAGCGCGTGTGTGCTTGTGTTGTGCCTTCCGCTCCTTTCCCAGGAAGTGGCGAGGCGTATAGTGAAGATACTTGTTGTTGTTGCACGTCACGAAGTGGCAAAACCAGTGAATCCGTTTGGCCTCGAGGCCTTTTTATGCGTGGCGCAACGTCCTCGCTATTTTTATTGTTGCAGGCTGACTTCCGTGGCCGGGTGATGGCCGCGGTGCGGAAAACGGAACTGCCGCTGCTATCTAGCCGGGGAACGGCACTGCTTCCCCAGCTCATGTACGATTACCTGATGCACCAGCGGTTTTGGCGTACGGCAGCCGTACTAGGCCGTGACCTGCTGCGTTCGGAAGGACAACTAGACGAGCGGGAGCTGACGGATATTACTGTACGGCAGCAAACGTACGACTTGGTGGCCGCAGGGCGGATCGACGACGCGCTAACGCTACTTCGGGAGAAGTACCCTCCAGAGGTAAGGTGGAGCAGCAGGGGCGCTCTGTCCTCTGGATCCTGTTGGCGGTGCCAGAGCACACCAGCGGGTGCGCTACGGCAGATGCTGCGGAAGTGTGGCACTTTCTACTGTTCAGAGCTGCAACGGCTGCAACAGCCGCTGCTACGGAATATCTCGTAGCACACCCGAAGCATGTGACAGTACTGCTTTGGGATGCCGTACACGTTTTTGCGCTCGCGAAACTGCCCGAGATCCTCAATCCACCATGACTGATACAGCAGCTGGCTATCTGGGAGCCCAGGTGTGCGCCCACGCGCCTCATATGAAGCGCGAGAAAACAGCGCGAGAAAACAAACACGTGCACGCCGCCCCGTCGGCAGTTGAGTCCTTCGTGAGCTTGGGTCTCACGCAATTGTTACTCGGGCGTAAAACAATCGGCAGTTATCCTGGGGGCCTTTGCCATGTAGAGGTGGTGAATCATCCCGCCCGGGCCCCGCAGCTGCTCTCCGAGCGTCCCTCCCTGGACTTCCGGCTTCGAGTCCAAAAGTTTGCGGAGATGGTGGCTGCAGCTCACGCGGCGTCGTCGGGGGCCAAACCAGGCGGCAGCGGGAGTTCTACCGGCGGCGAGGAGGAAGCAGCGGCCGCCGCGGCGGCGCCATCGACCTCTGGTTCCGATGGTCCTAGGAGGTCACCAGCCGCCGGATGCAGTACATATGACGGAGGCCTGGCGCCCATGGAGACTGCTGTGGCGGAGCAGGCGATGGAGGAAGCGGCAGCAGCATGCAGCTCACGTGAAGGAAGCGGCGGCGGTGGCGGCGGCGAGTTGCGAGCGGAGGCGTCGGGTCGTACGCATAATGTCGACGGCGAGGGGGAAGTAGTAGCGAATGGGAAAGGGGCGCAACAGCCGGCGGCGGCACCGCCAACAACGCGGGAGATCTTGACGTACGGCACCACGGACTTGTGGCCGCGATGCCGTACCACCGGTGACCGAGACCTCTTGACGGTGCGGCACGGGCGAGGCCGAGGGTAGGGAGGTAGGGTTTTGGCTTCAAGGCGTGGCTGGCGCCTCGGTGCATGGCCCGCAGTCCCTTGTACCACCTTTAGCCATGTCATCCAGAACGTATTGCTTCCGTCCTTCGTTCCTTTTACGCAATCCCCTAATTCCCGTCGGCAGTTGTTTCTTCGAATTTGCCGACAATAATTCCTCAGTTTATTTTCTTTTGTTTCGGTTCTCTTGCAGACTCCCAAGGTCATCCGCTATCCATCGTGAAGTCCATGTCTTATCTGCAGCTCACAAAATAGTTTGGTACGGCAGTGTCGTGAGCGCCATCTGGATCTGGATCTGGATCTGGACAAGTTTACTAACAGAGAGTCCCATCCGCATCCCGCAGCCAGTATACACGTCTTATATCTTTGCGAGGTTTCGGTATCTCATCCAGCTTCTCAATCGATCCTCTACTTCCGACCCAACCCGCCGCAGGAAGCGCTGTCGTTGCTGGCCTTCCATGACCCCGCGGCCTCACCCGCGGGGGACATGCTACGTCCCGCATATAGGGTGAGTGCCTTTGTGTGTCCTGAGGATCTGAGGGCTTTAGAGCTTTTCCTTGGAGGGCAGCGGCCGCGATGATGAGCGGCTTGATGTCCCGTAATCTGCAATAGTCTGCAGAGCGCGTCGCAGCTGGAGGAGCTGTGTGCCTTGTAACTCGTCAATAACCTTTAAGAAGTTAAAACGGAGGTCTTATCCAAGAAGTGTTAACGAGATGCAAAGGTGTAAGGTATACCCAGGTAGTTGCTGCAATGCCATGCTTTTTGCTTCACTGGGGCCCCCCCGGAGTACCGGAATGCTGCTCCTCTCTCTCCTCCCACATTCGCGCCGATGTAACTCTACTCTACTGCCGCCGCCGCTGCTGCTGTTGTTGTTGTAGTTGTAGTCATTTGTTGCTGCTGTTGCTGTTGCTGTTGTTGCCGCCTGCTACTCCTGATGCTGTGTGGACAGATTGCGCTAGCGGAGGAGTTAAATGGCGCCATGTTGGCATGCCGCGGCCTTCCCGCCACCTCCCCCTTGGAACGGCTCTACCAGCAAGTATCGGTTTTGGTTTCGCAGCTCAAGCAGCTGGACCATCCACAAGTGGGTGACTGCTGAATCTAAGGCGTGTGTTCCAGGCCGCTGCGTCTTTCTTCTCCTTTTCTTTCCTACCTTACTTAATCCTGTTGCTACTGCCGTCATTTAATTGCTTTGGCTTGGCTTCAATCACTGGTGACCGTTTCCGCCGTTTCGGCAGCGGAAGGCGCCACCGGCGATTATTACAAAAGTGAAATAGATCCTCTATTAAGGTCCGAAAAACCCGCCACCCTGAGACTTGTCGTAACGCTACACCCTCGCCCGCCGCAGCTCCCTTGACTGGCGTAATGTTCTCAGCCTTAATTCCCCAAGTGGGCTGCGTGGCCCCATGTTGAGGGGCAGCGTTTGGGGGGTTTCATGCGTACTTGCATACGACCGATACGACGTGTGTCTGTTTGTTGCTGTTTTTAAGCCTTGCGAGTTGTCCTCTTGGGTTTTTCACAGCTTGAATTATGGCACGCGCGAGTGTGTGTATGTGTGTGCACGACAGGCAACTGTTCTACCGGAGCTGCGGCAGTTGGTTCTGGAGCCGCCGCCAGTCGCTTCTGGCAGCGGCGGCGGGCCGATTGGAAGGTGCGGCGACGCGGCCGACGCCATGGCGACGTGACCCAACTTTGTCGGCCGCCGCCGTCGCTGGCATGGCACTTTCCACGGGGCCGGTTGGGGACCTCCGTCCCATTAGCCAGCGTCATTATCTGACCAACCCTGCGTTGCAGCATGAATGGAGCCGGACGTCTTACAACAACGCGCACAAAAGGGTTGTTTTGCGGGACGTCGCTAGCTGTAGAAGGCCCTCTGAGGGGCACGATCGGCAGGGGAACGCAGCGTCAAGGGGTGTTTACAGATGTGCAATGTGGTGTAAAGCTCAGCGTCGGTATTTGGTCATGTGGCTTTCGAGCAGGCGCCAAGCGTCTGGAAGGGTGGTGGAAGCAGAGTGTTGGTGCATGTGCTGGCGGCATGCGGGCCGAGTGCTCCGGAGGCGGATGTAGGCTCTTCGGGTGCCTAGGTGATCTTGCGATAATGGCGCCAAGTTAAGGTCAGGGGATATTGATTGTGTGATTTCCCAAGTATGCTTGTAGTGAGATCCTTCGAATCTCTCTCGAGTGTAAGCAATGGCTTTCACCCTGGCTTCATTTACCCATGGCTTCGGTCACTCACGAGGGTTGCTTCAGGAAGAAATTGAGCAAGACAGAGATCTAAGAGGCCTCGCTGAAGTAATCGCGCGTCCTTTATCGCGGAATATTTTCAAAAGCGACGCGCGACGAGCGTTTCGCCGTACATGATAAGGATGTGTCAAACGGATCGGATTTCCTGCTTAATGCCATTCGCACCTGCCACATTCATTTGCCTCTCGCCCTTGGAAGCTTTGAGTGGTGAGATAGCGCGACGATAGCGGACGCTTGCATCTGCTTGCACTAGGTTTACACCACACGGACTCCACAAGACTTGTAATTCCTGCTGAATTTTTATACAGGTTTAACGCCTGTGAGCAACGTGCGGCAAGACAGCTGTCCAAAATACTGGCAGGGCGAGCATGCAGACCAAAATGCAGTTGCGTTCGCCGCGTGCGGTAAGGTCGTTCGCATGAAATTTATTCAGATTACAATAGCCATAACCAGTGCTTTGCATGTCAGCGATTTTATCCACAAGCTGTGCGAAATGCAAAAGCTGCAAGACAGCTTGTAGCGCCCGCCGCTGGTCGCTCAGGACCATACACATATCGAAGCCTACCTAAGCTTTCCAAATAGAAGCAGTTCCTGAAGAATTCCTTGTATAATGGCTGACCCTTATCCTTTGCGGTTTGCCGTTGGGACGTGTTAGTCACAAACTGATCTTCTTGCGTTTCTTCCCTTACATCCCCAACAACCGAAAACAGGCATCGTGCGCACGCACTTTGCGCTCACGCACACAGCCCAAGGTGATGTGCCGCGCTTTCAACTCCATGGAGGTACGAAGGTAGAACCGTACAACTGTCGAAGTACAACTGAGTAAATGTCAAGCGAATTGGGATGTATGCTCTTGGGCTGCACTAAGGGCTCCGGTGTGCAAGACATCCGTGTTGTCACACGGGGAGTCCGGACTACTTTTGGATGCTAAACCAGCTTTTCCTGCACCATAGGAGCCCTCGCGGGACTCGTCCAAGAAGTAGAACATTTGTGCGTGCTTGCGTGTTACACTCTAAGTTGATTATAAATCAACCAGCGAAATATTGCCATCTTGGCATTACCAAAGTCTCGCTTATCCGTTTGCCGTACTTCCCCACGAGCCAAAGCTTGGGGCTCACAGCACGCATATTGAAGCCTCTCTGCCCGGACTGTGCTGCGGTTTTCCGTACACTGTACGCAGAGCCCCTATGCTGAGGAGCTCAAGAAGACCGCCGCGTACATCGCCCAAAAAGGCAAGGGTATCTTGGTGAGTGATGCGCATGCTCAGCTGAGCGGCAAATACTCGCATCTTGCAAGGGACGGGCGCCAGTAGGCGGATCCCCTACTGCGCTGCTACAGCTTCCGTCTTTGGTTGAGTGGCTGCGCCCGCACATCTCCTTGTGCACTATTAACTGTGGCACGCATGTGTGTGACTTCGCCATCGACGATGCCCCGCCGAAGCGCCAAAGCTCCGGACTCGCCTTCGGCTGCTACAGCCCTTCCAGACGCGCGTTACCAGCACTGCCAGGAACTGCCACACGCGGCCAGAGGTCCCCTTTCGCAAAGGCGGGCTGAGGAGGCAGTACTGCAGCTGAGGCCCCCATCCTCACCCCCTAGTCCCAACGGTGATTCCATTTCCTGTTGTGTCTCCCACCGCCTCATGTGTAGGCATCTGACGAGTCCAACGCGACCACAGGCAAGCGCCTGCAGAGCGTGGGCGTCGACAACACGGAGGATAACCGCCGCGACTGGCGCGAGCTGCTGTACACTGCACCAGGTACGGAGATAGAGTGCATAGGGAACTTGGGAGGCGGCAGTTGGCAGTGGGATAAATTATTTCATTTTCAGTCCGATAGGTGGCACGGGCCAAATATACACGGCTGCCCACCTAGTAGTCCGCAACCTTGGCGTTATGAGGTGGGACTTCATCTCGTAATCTCATATTCCGTACTCCATAATGAGTGCTTTAAATGACCAGCAGCAAACTTGTAAACTCCGCCCGGTTCGCGCTACTGTCCTTCCGCTGCCGTATGTACTTTGTGATCTACGGCAGGCCTGGGGCAGTACATCAGCGGTGCGATCATGTTCGAGGAGACTCTTTACCAGAAGGCCCGCGACGGTCGCCAGTTTGTGGATATCCTGTTGGCGCAGGGCATCTACCCGGGAATCAAGGTCGATACGGGCCTGCAGGTAAGCCCAGCATGCGAAGGAACACAAACGCTGTAACCCTGATCGAGCCTGCCTCCGGTGCGAAAGTTTTGACACAGCCGCCAATGGCTCTGGCATTCTTCTTGGCGATCAGGTCCTTTCCTCCCGACCCTGCAGATGCTGCCCGGCGACAAGGGCGAGACCACCACCCAGGGTCTGGATAACCTTGCGGACCGCTGCAAGGCCTACAGGTGTGATCATCACCATGGTGTACCTTACGGGAGAGAAAGTTGTTCTCCTTGCCGCGGCTTTGGGGCTCGTGCCGCGCGCCTCTGCCTCAAATGCGTGCGTAACCGGTGCAGCAATGAACTTCGTAGCTTTTGTCGCCCCGGGTGCGCTACCTCTCAGGCTGTTGCTGCTCATGGGTCCCCCGTGTTTTTCCCTCAGGAAACAGGGAGCCAAGTTCGCCAAGTGGCGCGCGGTGGTTAAGATCGGGGAGGCGGGCTGCCCTTCCACTACCGCCATATTGGAGAACGCGCACGGCCTGGCCCGCTATGCGCAAATCTGCCAGGTCAGTTGAGTTTGGTTCAGAGAAAGGCTGACGATGTGCGAACTCCGTGCAGCTCACTAAAGGCGTTAGGACGCAGTTCACCTGGGGGATAAAATTCAGGTCCTTGTCCTCCTGCACGGGCCCATGGCCCTGCGGGGTGTGACTCGCGCAGGCTGGACTCTAGCGTGGCGGTTTAACTAGGCTGACTGGCTGGATGACTAGCTCTTTACTTTCTGGCTTTTCCTTTGCCCTGTGCCTGTGCCTGTACCCGTTTCTCTGCAGGAGAACGGTCTGGTCCCTATCGTGGAACCCGAGGTGACTCTGGGCCCTGGTGACTACTCCATCGAGGAGACGGCCTTCTGGTCGGAACGAGTGTACAGCCACGTGATGCGGCTGCTCAACGAGTACGGCGTCGTGCTTGAGGGAATCTTGCTCAAGCCGAACATGTGCCTGCCAGGTGCTGGGGTCTTGGTTGTGCGGGGGGTTGGGGGACCTTACAAGTTACGGGTTTGAGGGTTTGTGAAAGGTTGACCAGGTGTGGGCTACAAGCACTCCTCCCTGAACACAGGAATGGGTTGGGCGAACACTGGCAAGCATGTGGTGTCAAGACCACTGGCCCAGCGGAGGTCGCTTTCTGGCGGCGGGCACGAGAGTGGACCAGTTTTTTTGTGGGATGGGAGGGAAGCGAAGCAAGGGAAGCCCCACACGCTGCTTCAGAAAGCACAGTTGTGCACCCGACGCACCTGTCCCGCCCTGCTGCCTGGCCCCACGCGGATCCGCCCCCTTGCCCCGCCCCCAATTTGGCTCAGGTCTGGACGCGCCCGTGGCCAGCCCCCAGGATGTGGCTCGTGTCACTGTGCGCACCATGATGCGCTCTATCCCCCCGGCAGTCCCCGGCATCCATTTCCTGTCAGGCGGCATGAGCGAGGAGGAGGCTACCCTCAACCTTCAGGTCAGGCATGTGTGCGTGGACACGTAGGCTCCGGGACGTAGGCTGGGCTACAAGACGCCGCGGGAGCTCTGCCCCGAATGTGACCCCACCTGACCCGGTTGCATAATTTCATTATTACATAAACTTCGCCTACAGTGCACTTAGTATTAATTGCGGTAACGGTATCGCATGTTTGGGGGGGTACGTAGGAATGGGGCTTGGGTTTGTGCCTTCACTTGCCTACCGTACACCACAGTTGCAGCCTATCGCTGAATCGCTGGGGTGGGAAAGGAGATGCCCTTTGCCTGGCTTTTGTTTGCTGTCAAGGCTGCTGGTTAAGACTCTCTTGTGTGCCTGGCTCGTGACCGTGCAGGCTCTGAACGACGAGGCCCCCAACGCCCCCTGGGCGCTGACCTTCTCATACGGCCGCGCGCTTCAAGCGACCACCCTCAAGGTGCACAGTGCAATTGCCGTCCGGCGGCGTTCTTGGGGTGCGGGTCTCGTGCTTTCTGCCTCGCTCTTTGTGGAAGGGTTTTAGGGTTTTAGCTTTAGGGTTTTAATCTTAGGAGGCCCTGCACGCCGCCGCCTCGGTTTAAAAAGCCCTATGGTCGTTCACACTCACCCCTGCGACGTAAGCCCGCGACATCTCAAAAAACTATTTGAAAACCCTCCCCGTCTGTGTAGGATTGCATGCCAATAAATCCTCTGGTACCGTTGCTCGCTCGCCTCCGTACACAACCGCTCGCTCTGTGCCCTGTCTGTTGACTTCCTTTCTTGCCCTTATCCTCCCTTGATCCGATCTCACACCCCCTGCTGCCCCCCTTGCCTAACCAATGCCATGATGTAGACCTGGGCGGGCAAGGAATCCAACTGGACTGCGGCTCAGGACATCCTAGTCAAGCTGGCTAAGGCCAACAGTGAGGCGGCTGCGGGCAAGTTCAAGGGGCCTCACCCCGTGCCGGGCGGTGGCCGCATTCTGCAGGTGAGGTGCCAGACTGGGCGGGGCCCCGACGCCGCTCTATTGGGGTCCTCCAAGGGCTCCCGTGGGAGGCTGAGCCCGGGCTCATGGTCCGTTTCCCCCGTGGCCATGCGCCGGGATTGTAATATGGGGAGAGGGATGAGAACCGGCAACTAGGTCTTCCTTGGCGACTCTGGAACCTTCTCTGTTTTAGGCGTATTGAAGCCTGGGAGACGTATCCTCGTTCATCATCATCTTTAATGTAGGGGGTTTGTTGCCGTCGGCCCTCCTGCACTTCCGCACAGGCTCTGCGCACCGGTGGAGCCGGCAAGTAAGGAGCAGAGAGACCCGCCAGGCATGAGAACGGAAGCATGCCGGGGCACAAGCTGCTGACCGATAATGACCTGCTGCGTTTGTTTTTTTTGGTGACCGTACGAAGTCGCTGACGTTTCGCGACGCCAGCAAGGGCACCTCAGCACACGCTCGGTGCATGCTGTTGGGTTTTGTGACCTATTGAAAACGACAAAGCAAGGTCAGTTTTGTTTGTATGCATTCAAAGCGTTATTATCAAGGAAGTTGACACGGCGCTCATGTAGATCAGGGGTGCGAACTCTATTTATTATTCATATGCTGCCTGCCGGGACTAAAAGCTGATCGATACGCCGTAACTGTGGGTGTGGGTGTGGGTGTGTGTCCCCTCGCCGGGGCCATTGTTTGTTCGATCTGCCGCTGTCGTTGAGGTACTGTGGCTATCCTGTGACAGCCACATTCTGTAAAATAAGCACTCGTGCGACGCATGGCATTGTCGGGGGTCCCAGGGAGAAGCTGGCTGGTGCGCATAGTACACATCTGGGAGCAGCGGACACGGCTGGCATGGGTAAATGATAGCATTAAGCCGGGGACGGCCTACGTACTCTTCAGTGTGCCTAAGTCTGGGAGGTGGCAACTAACTCGCAAGGGAGAGGTGCGGCCTCATCAGGCGCGGTTTCCACAGTTCACGCTTGTTGACGTACCTGAACGGTTCCACGCATTGTCTCCAGGATACTGCATGTCCGACACCTCATATTGTTAATTAGAGTTGATGCGAGTTGCACAGCAAGTCCCAGCTGGTTTCTCCCCAACCTAACTACACAACCATGTCGGTGCCCTTCGCCGTCCTGCTGTTTGACCTGCTCGCTTGCTCACTAAGTTCGCTGCTCTGTTAAGGAGTATATTATTTAGATAATACGGACGTCGAGTCTGCTCCAATAATTAACGACTTTTGCAACCACCTATTCCTATGCGAGTGGACGAGTCACTGCCTCACTGACTTCCGTCGTAGTAGGATGGTGCATATATTAAGCCCCGTTGCCTGATTTCATAGCGTCAGGCAGTATGTATCAGTGCTAGTGGGGAGTGTTTGCCTCGTCGGAGCAAGGTAGGAATGGTAGAAGAACCCGCCATGAATCAAGTTCGACCAGTACAAATGTCCCAACGAAGTCTCGCAAACAAAGTTGACGGCGCGGAAGCGGCCGCTGACATGGCTCCGAGTTGCACAGCGATGACGACCCGCTCCTCCGCGACCACGAATTTGCGGATAACCTTCAAGGCAAGTCTAAACATATCTATCTCGCGAGACATGAAACTCAAGGGGGGGCAGGTCCAAAGGCAGCCTTAGGCTACGCTAATACAAGACCGGAGGCCATCTCCGTTGGCGCGAGTAGTTGGGTCGGATGATTCTAGAATAAAATGCAACGCTCCGTGCTCATGCTTTCGATGCTTTTTATGGGCTTTTGCTGTTTTGAGGCGTCCATTTGCGCAGCTGGTCGGGTTGCACGAGGGCACCCTCGTTTACACGTGCCAGCTGCTGTCACGCCAGCTGGAGCCCATGCCAACAGAATCTGATACCCGCACCAAAGATCCCCCTCGAGGAGGATGGCTTGAAAGGGCGGAGTATGTTTAACGGGCTGCTGACCGCCAGCGAGCAAACTGCTTTTGGGGCAGCTGTCCGACGTCCTTGCCGCTATCTCCTCAAAAAACGAACACTGCCTCCGTGGGGGCTTGTCATGACAGGCATATGCGAGGGTCAGGCCCCGTTTCTATCCAGGGCTTCCAAGGCACATTCACGTGCGGAAGCTCTGACCGTGAAGGCAACTAAGAAAGGCCACCCATGCACCGCAACAGCTGCAGCAGCCGCGGCCGCGACGTCGCTCGGGGCCCTCAATTCCTGTTCTGGCCCCCGACTTTGCACCGTGTATGTACACACAGGATTTGTCGTACACTGTGGACAGCAATAGCAAGCAGGGTGAGAAGGTGCAGCTTCTCAAGGGCATCTCGGGCTTCTTCGAGCCCTGCCAGATGACCGCCGTGGTGAGTGGGCCTTACGTGGGTTAGCGAGTGGAAGAGGGAGCGCCTCCGGGTGGCTTCATGTGGGAGAGGAGGACTGGTACCGGGGTGTCGCGGCTTGCAACGGCAGGACGAGGTGTCGACCGGTTGGAGACGGTTGGGGATTTGGGCTGTTGAGAGTCTCAAGTGAGCGTGTGTCAGGGTGTGTGCCATCGTCACCTCAGTGAGGGATCCGCAGCTCGCACTCGCGATTTAATGCGACCCCTTTAGGGATCGGGTCCGTACTTCCCTGCTTTGCCTGCTGTCCCTCCAAGCCCATTTCCTGGCCCCGCTCCCGTGCGATTCTCTTCGTCCCAAACCAACCACATCCATTTCGTCCTCTTCCCCTCCGTCATCCCGTTCCTTCGTTGGCTCATGTCTCTCCTCCCAACCCAACCCCTCTCCAGATGGGCCCCAGCGGCAGCGGCAAGACGACCTTCCTGGTGAGAGTAACTCTGCCTTTCTGTCTGTCTCCTGTTTGTGTCTATGTCTATGCCTCGGTATGTCTGCGTGCGCCGAACTGTGTCTCCAAGTGCGCCTGAGGAGCATGGCAGGCGGGGGCTGGGGCCCAGGTTTCTCGTGGCAGAAAAAGAGAATACCCCGCCGGATTCACTATCGATGAAAAAGTTAGACTGTCACACTATTAGCATGTACAGTAAGATAAAATGCTTTAGTTATCCTTAATGGTTTAGTCACTAGTTGCTTTCCTAGCTAGTCCGGAATCTTCTTACATTTCTGGTCAAACTATTCATGAGGACCGGGACCGCGCGGTGTGACAGGTTCCGTCCTTCCGCCCTTCCCGGAACAAGTGCAGCTGGCAGCAGAGCTCCCGACTAATGGAAACTGCCCATGCCTCGCTTCCCTCGGGAGCCGCTAGTGCTCACTCCATCACTCTTTCTCACCCTTTCTCTCCCTCCTCTTTCTTGCTTGCCCCGCACGGTGCCGTTCTGCACCTTGACCCACGCTGACTGCACCTTGACTGCCACTGCGTGTCTGTCTGTCGCCTGTCTGTCCGCCAGGCTGCTTCCCTACTTACCTACCCACCTCTGCACACACACACACACACATACATACACACACACCGACCCGCCTACCAACCTGCAGGACCTGCTATCGGGTCGCAAGACGCAGGGCACCATCGGGGGCACATTGCTGTTTGGGTCCAACGCGCCCACCAAGACCTTCCTGCGCCGCTACAGTGGATACGTCGAGCAGTTTGGTGCGTGCGTGAATCCTCCCCCCGTCCCGCCCTGGCAACTCTGCACTCCACCCGCATTTTGCCTGATCCGAAAACTGTGCAAAAAAAAACCCTCGTACACAGACACGCTAGTAGACACTTTAACGGTGTACGAGATGTTGTTGTACACGGCGGAGCTGAAGCGGCCGCTTTCGGAGCGAATCGAGTCCAAGAGAGAGGCAGTGGAGGGCCTCATTGCGAAATTGGCGCTGGAGAAGTGCAGGTGTGTGTGTGTGTGTGACTGGGTGGGGGTTTCGTCCTAAATAGGCCTCTGGGCGGCCCTGGGCGGGTGGGGGTGTGGACGGGCGGGTGTTGTCCTGGTGGGCGATGAGAAGTTCCTGCTGGTTGGAAACACATCGGCACGCGGGCACTGACATGGTACTGGCCGTACTATTACGGGGCCATCGGCCGCTAACAACTCATAACCGTACTGCGGCTGCCGCTACTGCATCGGATATACCGCTGATACCGGCGCCATGGCTGCAGCTGCCAGCATGTTGTTGTTCATGCGTTCATGCGTGCAGGGACGTGCGCATCGGGTCGGCTCTAAAGCGCGGCATCAGCGGCGGCCAGGCCAAGCGAACCAACGTGGGGATAGCGCTCATCACCAACCCGCTGGTGCTATTCCTTGTGAGACAGGCGCTGACGGCGGCAGGGAGGGAGGGAGGGGGGAGGAGGGAGAGGGGAGGGGGGAAGAAGGTCATGAAGGAGTGGCACCTTCCCTTATTAGCTCCTTAGCCCTTCCTACGGACCTAGTCCCTTGGCAGTCCCATTAGCTACCCCCGTATCGTATCCTCCGCTACCTCCAAGTGCCGCAGTGTGTCAACTCCCTTACGTGCGGTACATCCGCCCGCCCCGCCCCGCCCTGCCCCTGTGCCCAACCTACCTATCACTGAAGGACGAGCCCACTAGCGGTCTGGATTCGTTCACGGCTCGTGAGGTGATGGAGGTAGTGCGCTCCTTGGCGACTGACGGCACCACCATATGCGCCACCATCCACTCGCCATCCTCGGCCTGCTTCAGCCTATTCGATCGGGTCATGGTGTTGGCTAGCGGGTGGACGGTGTACTTCGGAGAGCCCGGTGAGAGGCTGGGGGGGAGCTGGAGGGGGAAAGGGTTTTGCCGTGGCGCGGGGTTGCGTACGGGGTAAGGGCGAGGGCTGGGTACGTGACGTGGCGTGGCGGTCTGAAGAGTAGATTGCGGGTTCTGCGCGCGCGTGTGTGCGCGTTTATGTGTTAATGGATCTTCGGAGCCGTGGATAGGGAAATGGCGGTTATGGTGGTACACGAATAACTTCACCGAAGCGAGCTCCGTCGTCACCAGCGACGTCTTAGGATTTCCAATGAAACCGCATACGTAGCTTTTTAAATGTTTCAAATGGATGTTGGTTAGGAGAGCGATGTGAAGAGCCCGTAAAATAAGCGGTGCTGTAATGGCGAAGGGCGACTAGGTGTTGACCGGCTAGAACTGAGTACGGACAAGGATCATGCTACCACACAGAGTGAGTGTGAGTGTGTGGCTATCACCGTCGTCGGTGTTTGGCGCCGCTGCAAATGGAAGCCGTTGCGAGAAGCCTCAAGACCGACAGTGCTGCGATACCAGAAGGTGCCGAGGGGCTTTCCGTAAGGCTGCACGATGTCAGGTATAAAGCGGCAGCAGCATTGTCACTGTTCCTGCTGATGATGATAATGTCGAGGATGATGATGATGTAGATGATGGTACTTGATGATTCTGCCGTTGCGGCTGACGTATTCATGGATGGCTACTGATGATGCCTGATCAGGCGTCAAAGCCAGCGACTACCTGACCAAAATCTGCGGCTGCCGACCCTTGGGTCATGGAGAGAACCTGGCGGAGTGGATGATGGACTTTTTAACGCAGGTGGGGCCCGCAACGGGTTTTATTGGCTGATTATTATCGCATTGAAATCCTCCCCCCTTCTCTCTCTCTCTCTTCCTCTCTCTCTTTCTCCCCCTCTCGTTCTTTAGCTCGCTAGCTTCGCTCGCGCGTTACATAGTTATGCAAAGCAAACATCACAGACGTCGCATTCCAGCTTAGGATTTATGTTACACCGCCCCCCTGGTTACCTTCCACAACGTGGTGTTTCCCCTCCTTCCCTCCCGGGGCTGTCTGCAGGCTGATCGAGAGGGACGGAGCTCCACTTTGCACGAGGCCTTTGACAAGAGCGACTTGGCGCAAGTGAGAGGGGGTCGGGGGAGGAGGAGGTCACTGTGTGCGTGGCGGGCGGGCGGGCTGCCTCCGCTTTTGGGGTTCCCCTCAATAGCGACCCGGACTGTAAAGGGTGACTTTTTCCACTGCTGTGCTTTTTGCGGCGTTAGCGATTGAGGCGCAGATAGGCCTCTGCTAGGATACCTGGCTGGGGCCCTGAGTGTACGACGGCCTGGAGCTTGTGTACCGCAGCACTTGCATCCTGCTGGCTGGGTCATGGTGGTGGATGCAATGTCCACCGTTCCAACATGCTTGCCTACCACACAGCTACCATCATCTCTATCTTCACCTCCTAACCTCCTCCTCCTCCCCCGTTTCCATAATCGCCACTTCTGCAGGAGAGCGCTCGCAAGCTGGAGGACTATCTGCAGGGGGCGCAGTGCAGACTGGCAGCAATTTCTACGTCCCCGTCCTCAAAATCGATCGCCGCGACCAGCAGCAGCGGCGTCTGCGGCGTCTCCGCCGAAGGTGGCGGAACCAGCCGTGGCAGCGGCGCCCCGTGCAACGGCAGCTGCAAAATCGGAAAACAGCAACCCCAGTCCCCGCACCATCAGCCCCAGCAGCAGCTCAGGGCCGACGATTGGGAGCCTTGCTGTTGCGGTCTGGTTCCTGCTTCCTCTGCGGCCGCGCGGGTCACCTCCCGTCTTACTGGCAGTGAGCAGTACGTGACCCCTTGGTGGTGGAGCCTTAAGGTGCTGCTGCAGGTGAGTGCGGATCTGCTGCTCCGGAGGTTTTGGTGGCCGTAAGCTTTCGTTCCGGAGCGGTGGAATTTGCAGTGCTGCAGTGCAGGTGGGGGAAAGGGGTGAGGTGCAAAGCAAAGGGCAAGGTCGTGTGGTCGAAAAAATTATGGGGGTTTAGCACATCCTGTTTCAAACCTTGCAACCGGCGTGTGCGCTTCTCGGCAAGCCCTTGCCCCTTGCCTCCTCCGCCCGCTACCCCCGCTTCCCTGCTAATTGCGTTTTTGGAAATACCCTAGTGAATGCATTCCTCCCCGGCAACCGCACACGCTCGCCTCGTGCGTCGGCATTTGCCAAGAACTTGTTCTGTCACCATTCGCGTTTGTTCCGCCACCACTTGCGTTCTCGTCTCTTAACACGAGCCAAACAGTCCAGGACCCGCCACATGCCATGATGTGTGTTTTTATGACGTCGCCTCTCCTCTCCTGATCTTTCCTTGCACCTCCTGGGCCTCCGCTCGGCCACTGTTTGCTCGTACAGTATCGTACGCTCCGAAACTACCGTTGCATGGATTACCTCGGGCCTCGGCTGTTTGACAAGATCATCTTTGCGGTGGTCATAATGACGCTTTACCTTGGCATCGGGGACAACTTTAAATGTGAGTTATGGCGCAAAGGCGGGGGCGACGTGGGGGGAGGGGAGGAGGGTGGGGGCGCTCGTGGATCGATCTAACCTCCCCGAGCCCCTAACACCGCTATGGCTCCGGCTATGTCTTTGTTCCCTGGGAATGCCCTCTTGAGTGTGGGGTATCGCTGGGGTCATATGATGGCCGTGTTCTTTTACTTCTTACCCTGCGGTTCGTTTTCTTCCCGCCCTCTTTTTCATTTGGTTCCCGGCCTCGTATTTATTTTTCGCTCCTGCTGGCCGACCCCGACCCCCGCCAATGCTGTCTGCACAGCCGTCAATATCCCTTCCATGGCAGCCCTTATGTACCTGTGTGTTGCCCAGCCCGCTTGGGGGGCAGTCGCCTACGTGCCCAACATCATGATGGGTGAGCCGCTAAAGTGTGTTTGGTCTGCTGTATGGCCCTGCTCTGTCGGTCACCTCGACTTTTGTCGGTTGGCGGGTGGTTCGCTCGTCTGCTTGCTACTCCGCGGTAACGTCAAACTCCCCCAGCCCCCTGAGACCTCAACGCACAGCGCGCCGCGCCGCATGCACACCTCCTTCCTGTGGCTGAGCTGAACAGCATCCACGAGCTTCAGTAGATATATCTCGCTGTGGGCGCTGTGTCCCCGCCGCGCGCCTTGTGTGCCTCACGTACAGAGCGCGGGCTGTATGTACGGGAGCGCAACGACGGGCTGTACCGGCCCGCTGCCTACTTGCTGTTCAAAATGGTGGACGAGCTGTCGCTTAACTTCGCTGTGGGACTTGGCTCCACTGCCATCATCTTTTACGGGGTGCAGCTGCGGGGCGAGTTCGTGTACTTCTGGCTAAACTGCATGATCACGCTCAGCAACGGCATAGGTACGGCATATGCACAGCGCGGCACAGTGCGGCAGCATAAGTACGTGCCGAGGGGTCGTACTGTAACGCAGATTAGAGTGAGTGTGTGTGTTACACCTCGGTTGCGTTACC
Source organism: Volvox carteri f. nagariensis (assembly GCF_000143455.1). Classification (NCBI taxonomy): domain Eukaryota; kingdom Viridiplantae; phylum Chlorophyta; class Chlorophyceae; order Chlamydomonadales; family Volvocaceae; genus Volvox; species Volvox carteri. The sequence continues at coordinate 859,719 of NW_003307581.1, read as the reverse complement.
CAGGGAGGTGTAACGGGCCCATACGAGCCAGCGGCCCAACAACCTATGTCTGGGTCCGACCCGGCCACAACTGCTCTCCTTCGCTTTGCCGTGGGGCAACATCTTCTCTGTTGCGAGCGTGGCGATGTGTCTCACTCTCTTTAAGCCTTTCTCAGGCGCCCGCCGTCATCTCTGTCACAAACCTCTTAAGCGTCTTGGCTTCTTCTTATCCGACGACGTATTTTGTTTCTCCGTGCTGAGCTCTTCCTCGTCCTCCCTTCCGTACAATCTCCGCCTGCCAACCGCTCCCCAACCGCACCCAGTCATCGCCTACATGGTGGCCGCTTTCAGTCCCAATCTGGACGTGGCCAATGCAGCCGTGCCAACGCTCCTGGCCGTCATGTTGTTCCTGTCGGGCTTCCTCATCAGGTCAGCAGGACCCTATGTAGTCCGCACCTTTCCCTTGGGGACCCAAATGGCGCCCGGCTGTCTGCTCCTTAAGGTGTTTTGGTGTTTGGCTGGAGGGTTGGGGGAGAAAGACGAGTCAACCATGTAGAGCCTCCGCGATAAACCCCAACCTGCTGTCCGCACAGCTGTCCATCAGTATGTACGTCCTCGTTGTTAGGCACCCTGGAACTGTCTTCCTGCTGCTGCCGCTGCTAGCGTTGCTGCTGCTGCCGCTGCTGCTCCTTTCACGGGTCCTCCGGCCTTTGCTCTGCACTTGGCGGCCCCTATAGCCCACTGGGAGACCTAAGGCTTCAGCTGGTAACACCAGAAAGTTAATAACAACGCATGCCGCCCAAGGGTTCAAAGAGCCTGAGCGACGTCGCGCTCTGCGCCTGGTTCCCCCGCTGCCTGTACTTGCCTCGTTCGGTTCGAGATGGGTTGTGTTGTGTTCGGTTTCCGGTTGGGGATGCTTGCGAGTCCCCTTGGGGATCCCCGTTGCGCTCATCCAGTGTGTGTGTGCGTGTCTGTGTGTTTCAGGATTGAGTCAATACCTCCGTACTGGCGCTGGCTGACGTACGCGGATTTGCTCAAGTACAGCTGGGAGGGGCTTATGATCAATCAGTTCGAGAAGCACCCCAACGCGGAGCTAGGTGTGTGGGTGGGCGGGTTAGGCTGGCTGCGAGCTGTAGGCTGTGGTGGGCAGAGGTGGGGTCTGGCGGGGTGGAGTGGGGGCTGTTTGCGAAGATAGAGATGGGAAGGGATGGAAGTGGTGGCGGAGAACTTTAGAGTGCTCTAGAATACAGCTCAGGTGCTGAAGGTGCGCAGAACGGGTTTTTCATGAGGTCTCATCCTTGCAATTCGGTTCCCGCCCCGCCCCGTTCTGTTCAGATGGACACGCGGCCCAGTAAGACGGCCTTATGGCAGTCTCCAGCCGCCCACCTTTGCTGGTTGCTATTGCTTTGGACGCGAAACAGTTTGTTCCCTTTCCGCATTGGAATCTCGCACTGGGCTAACTCGTCGATGGGCTCTGCCGGGTTCTGCCGCACTCGCATGCTCACCACCACAACCCCCGTTGTCGCTCTGCACTGGGCCCGTTGAGTGAAACCCTTCTCCATCTCCGCCCTCCTACCCTCCTACCTGGATTCGGGGCTAATCCGCCAACAGTCCATGGTTGGCCCCAGCTCCCTCCCCCGTCCCCAGGGCAGCTGCATTTCTTAGGTTAATCCCCGGAAGTTGGTAGTTTGGACGTTTACAGTTGGTACTTTGACTTACGCGTATAGTCCGGTTCACTCCCTGGGGCATCCGCCGGTGCGCCCCCCTGTAACACCCCTGGCTGCCGACTGCAGCCGGGAACCCCATCCTCAAGTACTACAACCTGGTTAATGAGAACAAATGGGCGCGACTGGGCATCCTGGTGGGCTTCTTTGGCGCCTGGTCGGTGCTGGCCTGGGCTGCGCTGGCATTTGTGCGGCACCAGAGGCGGTAATGGGGCGGGGTCATGGGGATGTGGAATGGGAGTGCGAATGGAGTGCGCACGATGGGGACGTGCTGGGGTACCTGGGGTTAAGGGGTGAGGAGGGAGCTCAACGGGCGTGATGAGGATTGGCGATTGGAGCTATGCGCGACGCCGCGGTTTTTGTTTCCGTTGTTCTTTGTTTACCGGTTAATACAGGTTTGCTTAGTTGGCAGGCATTAGATGCGTGCATGCAGGCCGCGGTCGTCCACAGAGGTGATTCCAAAGCGGCCGAGCAGGGAGCCCGCCGGCGAATATGCGGGTGCTTCGAGCGAGTGGGAGTATGTGCGAAGCTGGTGGTTTAAATAGGTCCGCGCGATCCAGAAGATTAAGCGGATTTCCATGTTTAGTGCATCGCCTGGTTAGGTGATTCTTTACCCATGTTGGGCGTGTCCCATTACCGAAAACCTAATCGTAGGACATCTATGTTCATCGGAGTTGCAATTAAATCCCAGAAATTGAAGGTCGGTGGTTTCGGCGCATGCGCTGACATATGCAGGCAGGGCATGCCGTCATGCGCCCTTGGCTTGGCTGACCGGCAGCATCCAAACATTCTTTTTGAGTTCAAATCAAGTATGCACACAGCCGCATCGCATGCTTGGAAGATTTACAAAACGGAACCGTTCTCTTCTTGCTAATACAATTGACACCCTACCTGCCGGGGTACTTGCGTGGGGTGTCGCATGGCAGCGCTTTTTCCTGCAGCTGTTGCCGTTGCTGCTGCTGCTGCTGCTGTTGCAGCCGGAAATGTGTAGTGTACATAATCGAGTCTTTTCGAGTCTTTGGACAAGTAAGTACTTTGGTCCACTCATGCAAGTTGACAAACAGGTCTGGCAAGGCGAAAGGCTTTTGGCGGATGTATCCGTGTAGCTGACGTTTTGAGCGCTCTCTTGGCGGATAGGGGAGCCGGAGCGGACAGAAGGGGAAGTTTGGTAAAATGCGGCATTGCGGCATATTGAGCGAGGCAGGACGCACGGGTATGTGGGCCTCAACTCGGCTACCTTGGCGGGCAGAGTGTATTATCCAATATCCGCCTGGCAGGCGTCACCCACATGAGTGCCACCAGGTGTCAGTTTGGGCAGTGTTACGTAGGTGTTGTATGTATTGTTGCGAACCTTCTTCCCTTCGCATTGTTGACAGAAATCGAAATGCGCTGCGGAACGCAAATAGGAAGCTTTAATGCACGGGTTGAGACGTGCGTATGATAAGGGAAGCTTTTTTGATCACCTTGTTCCGGTGGCCTTTTTTTGCTGGTTATGTTTTGTACACGGGATTTGGACTTCCGGTACGCAGTGGCAACAGTCTCACCAGCTGGTCGCGAACCATCGTGAGGTGACATGCGACTGCTTTGCGAATGATGTGGGTGTGGGTGTGGGTGGACTCATGAGGGGCAAAGTGGTTGCGGTCGATGAGGGTACATTTGAGCACGTCCGTATACGGTTGGTGTGATGTGGATGCTACCGAGGACAATATCGAACCCTATCGAGGACAACAGCACCTGATGTGTTTGCCGTGAGGGTGCCCGCCAGGAATGCCCATGCCGCGCGTTGAAACGAAACGTGGTGGCCTCACGACAGTCAGGCTTTACCCGCCAAGACCAGATGCTCAACCCAGTCGTTCTGAACGCGTGGCTTTGCACCCACTATGGGCTACGGTCCTGAGTGTGCCGTGTCCCCGAGTGTAATGGTTCACGAGAAAATAAAGAAAATAACGATTTACAGGGCAAAAAATGCAAAACGTCACTTTCCACAGCGTTTCAGCCAAGGACAGTGCCCCCGTAAACGTTTTGCGGGGGTTACGGGGGCCCCCGTAAGGTTTTCGGCCGGTACAGGAGCCTGGTACGGGGGCCCCTCCGTAAGGAAAATTTGGGAGGTACGGGGGAGCCCGCAAGTTTCAGGAAGGTCAGTGTCGAACCCTGCCTACGGAACAAGTGCATGTTGCCAGTTGCGAGGTTCATGAATGTGGGGATGTCCGCCAAAGCCCGGGGGCCATGGACTCTAATGAAAGTTAATTCCGCCCTACAAACTGTAAGTTGAAGGCGGTTTGGGTCCTGCCATCTAGACCCCACCTCATCCAATCACCCGACATCCATAGAGATCAACAACTTCCCCCCCATAACCCCCTCCTTCTGTCCCAGAGAATCGGGTGCGTGATGTAGATTTCGAGAGATGGCACTCGCCCAAATAAATAATGACGGCAGTGAAGGCCCTCGATCCTGGACGCGACGGAATGAGCGAGGGAAAGCAGAGAAAAGAAAGCAGGGCAAGATTGTTGTCCATCTCGACATGGAATAATTACACATCGAGACAGCCTTACAAGAGCCTTCAGCATAGCTGCGGAGCTGCTTCAATTGCAATGCCAAAGCAGTCATCCAAATACCGCCAACTTAACACCGTTGACTGCTGTCGCTGCAGTTGTGTTCCCGGTGAGTCTCAACACCAAGACACATGTCTGGGCCGCGTCTGGGCCGCACGCTGAATCCCCGGATCCATTACCCCCCATACAGTCCTCTATCTCTGTGCATGGCATTACGTCAGCCGTGGACATAGTGCTCATGCGAGAGCTGTCCAGCTCGTCCAGCTCGACCGGGTGCACCCTCGTGCACCTCAAAAGCCATCCATGCAGACCAGCAGCTCAATAGCATAGCAGCTCCAACGGCCGCCGCTGTATCTGCTGTGCCTGCTGCCCGCCAAATGACTTGCTTTCCGACATCCCGCCCCTCATAACGTTCCCTAGCTTCCCCTCCAATCCATGCATTTCGTCACCAGTGGAGCGGATGGGCCGGATGCCGGACCAGCCCCTGCGCATGTCCCAAGCTCGCCTCCGCGGATGCCGCCTGCATCATCAACTCCGCAGCCGGCTTGCCGTCCTTGTTGACCACGCTAGACGGCGCAGCAGACGGAAGAAAGAGCCAGTCGCAGACTGGGATGGCTGTCTCCAGGGAGGGAAAGAACACAGCCCCTTCAAATGCTGCCCACGCCATACGCGTTGCAATGATGCTGCACATGCCGGAGGGGCTTCTGAGTCCTGGAGGAGGCCCTTGGGCGGGGCTTTTCCATCGATTAGGGTCCCCAGTATCCCTGGAGCCATTGAGGAAAGGACGGCTGGCATCTAAAGCTTGTTGTCGTTGTGCTCTGGCCTCCAGAAGGCTGATCTGCCGCAAGGATGGTAATGGGCCAGCAGTGGATGACTGAAAGGGGCCTGATGCGCATGCGGGACTACCCCTGCCAGTCATGTCAACTTTGCCACTTAGTGCTCTGTTAAGGCTACTCCTCGTGCAACTGGTGTCGTTGCCGCTGGTGCACCTGTCTGTGCCATTGCTGATATTATTGCTAGTATGGCAGCCAGTGGTGCTGCTGGCCTTACTGCTGCTGCGGCTACTGGTACCTTCACTGCTGCTGTTGCCACTGTTGCTGCTGCTGCTGCTGCTACTGCTGCAGGTAATGGTGCTGCCACCAGTTGCGCCTGCTGCTGCTGCTGCTGCTGCTGCGGACCTCGTAAATACGCTGTGTCCGTCAGTGCCAGCCGTACAAGTACTGCTTTGTGTGGATATGGGCGTTGTTGTTGTTGCCGCAGGTCCTATTGCTTGTAAGGCACTTCTGCAGCGCGACAGCAGAACCACACCACCTTGGGACCCCGGCTCATATGGGCCCTTTACACCATTAAAGAGTAACGCAAGTCAAGGCAAAATACGTACATAAAGTAAAAACGGTCACGAAATGGAGTATATGCTTGTACATGCCATTTTGGCCTCACATGGGCCTGAAGGAAAACCCACTCGAGTGGGAGCTTTAGGGCGCGCGAACAGGCATGCTACCATTTTCACTCTAGGATAGGACCCATATCGATTGAGAGCAGCAGGGGCAACTGCGGCTCCTTTGGCGGATGCGTATGAACCCAGTGCTCGTGAGTTACATTCCTGGTGGTGCCCACGAGCCAAGGCCCCGGATGAGAAGATTTGATCTGCTGTCGCCGTGCTGCCCATCTAAGGAACCACTGAGGGTTAACCTGTTACATATCACGAACAGACTCACATCGCCAATGTGTCTCAATCCATGCTCTCGGCCTCTTGCAACAAGCATCCGTGTGGCCGTGCGAACCCAGCATCAGTGCGGTGCCAGATCCTAACCTTAACCACGCTCCGAGAGAGACACACACGCTGATACGCACCTAGGGAGCGCCGCGGCAGCTGTAGGTGAAGAATGCGCCCCAACGCTTGCACCGTCCAGGGACCCCATCGCCGGCGGGAAGAGGTCTCTCGCCACGTGACCAAGCGGTGGTAGTGATGTGCCCCGAGGTGGTACATGTACCCCGGAGCCGCCTCCGCTGCTCTTATTCGTCAGGTGCATTGTGCGCTGGCAGGCGTCCCCAGCACTACAGCCATCCCAGCCCTTGATACCCCTCACTACAGCTGCAGCTCCGGTTAAGTTGCCCGCACGTGTGCCGCCGTCGTGGTTCCTAGCCCAGAGGCTGATTGCCGACGGGGGGCTAAGCAGCTCTAAGGGGCTAGTGAGTAGGCTCGCGGCTGCACCTGCCATACCGCCAATCGCGGCGGCCTCCCAGAACTTGTACGGCGGTTCGGCTTCGGCCGCGGCCGGCGCCTGCTCCGCTGGCTGGTGCTGGTGATGATGATGGGGATGGGACTGTGCAAGGCGCCGGGGCTGCTTTGCGGCTGCCAGCAGAGATTTGCCAGTGTCATACAGCAGGAAGAGCAGCGCATCGAAAGGCAGGTTTTTGGCCACGCTGCGGGTCCAGCCAATGTAGAGGCTGGATAGGCCCTCGAGAACCAGGATGCGCTCAAACTGCGGGATGCAGTCGGAAGCGAGGCGCGGGAGGTTATGCCTGAACAGCGGGCGCGCCGCAGTGGGAGAGCCCCACTAATGAAGGCACCGCTATAGTATGAGTAGTGATGGAGTAGTGTGCGTCATCAGGGAATTACCTATGGCCATTTTAGCGCGCATAGGTTGACAGGCATCCTAACCGGGCGCGCGTATAAGAAGTGTGAGTCCCATGCTTCACACCATGTAACAATCAAGGGCGGAGTGGGGTTGAAGTTCAGGGCCCTTGGCGGTCGTTCTTCCCCGCTGCGTGGTTTCTTTCTCAGCAGCATCCGCACCGCCATGCCACGCCACGCAAGGCCTTATGCAGCCGTACATTTGGCCGTACCTTACAACTCGACAGTGGTAAAATGGAGGCATCCAGAGCCTTCCCGCCTTACTTACCGCTTGAAGGGAACAGAAGAATTGCTTTCGCTCCATGCGGTCCTTGACTACCTACATGCATTGGGTTTGGCATCGGGGTCGGTCAACCTACGTAGAGCACCCACATACATCCATCCCACATGTAATTTGTAAACACCGTTCACGTATCAGCTGTGCTTACCTGCAAAGGCACCCGCACGCAGGATGCCGCGAGGCTTCCAGCCGCCGCCGCTACCGCCGGGCTCCAGCACGGCCGCTGGTGATGATAATGTTGGGTGTCACTGGGTGCCTCTGACGCGTTTGTGGCCTCCACAGCGGCGCGAACCGGCACGTACACGGATCCGAAGACGCCGGACCAGAGGCATCCCGCAGCCAGAGTGCCAAGGGCCCCTTGATATGAACCCTGTTAGGTATATGGTTAATCAGGTTTGTGGGGGCCCGCCTCAACAACCTCAGCCAGAAGATGATTGGCGGAAATATACTGCTAGACTCAATGGATGGAGCGAGAGCAGGAGCTAAACCGGTGATTAGATGTTAACGGGTCGCGTGGGCAAAACGGCCCCCGCCTGCAAAGATGGAAAAAGCGGGAGACAGCGGTGAGATGGCGGTGCAACATGGAGACAGTAGCAGATCCGGTCAGGTGAAAGTGTCCATCCATCGGTATCTTCGGCCTGGACACCTTCAGGCACATTAACGTACCGGGACGGGAAATGGGGCCCTCACCACCGGCAGCCACCTGCCAAAGCATAAGCGAACGGAATGCAGCAAGGGTAAATCGTCATGGGTGCGCGCACTGAATAAATTCCAAGCAAAAGAGCATTCAATGAGAGCAGCGTGTGGCACGTACGTTGGTACATACCATTTAAGGCGCAGGGCGCCCTGCAGTGGGTGACTGCATCGAAATTGCTGGTACTGGTTGCTGTGCAAGGCACGCGCACCGTGCACGCCTGTCGCGTTGCAAGTCAGGACGCGGTGACGGGGAACATGTTTTAGCACTCAAGAGGGTGAGGGATTGAAAGGAATGAGGATGCGACCATGGGCTTTCCATGGCCCATGTGCAAGTGACGAGGCTCGCAAGTGAGACGAACACAACTTACGGGGGCAAAGCTATGCACAACAGGACTGAGATGCGAGCTGAAACTAAACACATGAAGGGCTGATTCAACGGTTGATGCCTGTTGCTGCGATGCATACATGTGGGCGCATCGGACGTTGATGGTTGACCGTCGATGACCGTCGACGACGTTTTGTGATCTTTCAGCTTGAACCAAAGGGATTCATTATGGAGGCCGGAAACCACGTTTCAATGCTTGCCGTAAGCAAGGAGACCCTGTCCATGGTGGTTTAAAAGCCTACTTGGCCGAGCGCCATCATGCCCAGTTCACCTGCTTCAAGCGCCAGGCCGGCGATGGCTCCACTACAGAAAATGCTAAGGGCCTCTCCGGCTGATTTAGGCCAGCTGCCATACAAATTTTGAGCAAACTCTTTGGCGACACCACCGGAATTGGGTTCCGTTCCAGTCGTATGCTGTCTCCAGTTTTCCATCAGCTGATGTACATATATTAATCTACCTACTGCTAGCCTACTACTACACGCCTTGAGGTAAGTGATAGGCGTGAGTATATCCTTGCACCTAGGGTTTACGCGAGCCTACGCAAAGCTCCCAAGTTGCGCGTCCGTACTAATCTAGTTCACATGATGAATAGTATGACAACTTTTGAAATAATTTGCATTGGCGAGCGCATTGCTCGACCTAGCGAGCGATGCCCGGCGCGGACAGCAGGAATTGTAGAGCAGAAATGCATGGAAGAACACCAAGCAAACGGAAAGTAAAGTGCTTATGGATCTTAGTAGTACGTTCCAGGCGGCCCTGCGCCAGCTTCTGCGGGGTCCTGCAGCCATTTATCATGATGATCAGAATCAGGCACAATCCTCCTAAGCAGCACCTTCAGCATGTGATTCAACTTACCATTAAATACAAATTGTAGTTTAAGATAGTGATGATCCCTATGGCTTTAGTGGCTTTGTGCGTGATGGCCCCCATGGCGTTGGGCGTTAATCGATTCCCGTTGGTCGGACCGTTGGCGATTCACGTCAGGGCACAGCGGCACAGCGACGAACTTCTCTCACGCGTTCACTGTGAATAGATTATTGAATATTATTATTGAATGTCCATTAATAAAAAAAACTGAGATTAGAGGAGTCGTCATGCACGGGGACTGTAGCGGCGACAAGCGCAATCCACCGAAAGACGTTGGCCGGACCAGCGATTGGCCAGATGCAACCGGCTCTCCTGGCTGGCAATCTTGAAGCCCCTGACTAAGCATCAAGATCTGGGCGCCTTGCTTGGCCGACTAGAGATGCCGTCTCCCTCAATTGGCACCACAGTTGCGACCAAGCCACTTGTCGTCACATGATCGCCTGACTGCAGAAACGCGCTGTGCGAGCAATCGCATCAGCCATATGGAGATTCGCACCTTGTCAACTGAGCTCCAGGAGATAATAGGCGGTGGCAGGCTAGGGGTTGACCGCGGTATATGTAGGGTTTGACCATGTGCATACAGGTGCATTCTAATGTGCTAGCCTCGCCCAGTTTGATGCATGTTTAGCCGCGTGCGAATTACCCGGATTAAAGGGAAAGCTCGCACTTCCGATCTTGCCATGACGATTCAACCACACAGGAATGAAGGGGCCTGCGAAAGTGGGATTTGCTGTTTGGCTACATACGCACCCATTCAGCGATGGGCCCCAGCCTCCCCCAGGCAATCCGGTTGCGTTAGTAGACTTGCCGTATTAGTCAGCACTGACACCAGTGGTTCTTTGCTGATACTGCGTGGCAATCGATAGCCCGCGCTTTTGGTTCGCCCTCCCTCCCGAAGGTATCACCATATCTGCTTGCAGGATAACGGTTTACCGATGTTGCATCGGTGCGATTCAACTTTCGGTATCTCTGAGCGTAGCGGTAACTGTACTAAAAAGGAAAAACCCTTTTCTACCCGCAAAATGGCAGCTTGTGTTGCAGCGCCATAGCTACACAGTAATGATAAGCTTATTAAGAAATACGCAAGTATGATAAGATTTGAAATCCTTTGAAACTGGTATGGCTGTCAAGGAATCATTCGTAAGAACATACCGGAACTGATAATCAAAGATCTGTCATTCTTGATTTTTCCGAACCTACTGAAAATCGTCTTTACTGACAGGAACGACTCGACGAATTGCATATGCTACAAGCTACAACAGCTTGGAATTCCAGGGCAGTTCGACAGTCCCCGCGTCAATTATCGGAAAACGACCCCGATCCCGTTGGCAGTGTGCCGAAGTCGGGATGTTTATTTGCTTGCTCGACATAGGCAGGTCTCTGTTCCATCGGGCGGTCCAAAGGACGTGCCATTCAGACGAGACATAATGTTACAACGCGGCTGTACGACATGACTGTTACACCTATGTTACACAGAGTTCACAACTGTGGCGGATGCCAAGCAGTTGCACTGCAGCGCCCTTTCCGCCAGTGAAGAGAGGAGGTGTGCATTTGCTTGGTTCTACTTGGTTGGCGGTAGTATAGCGCAAGTGTAAGTGTGAAGGCCTGTTGCAGGAGTGGGGGCCTGTTGCCGAGGTCCAGGCCCTGCTTACGGAGATCGATGTTGTGCCTCCTGCTGTATTTAAACGGTTTGGTCGCTCAACTAAGGTGCAGGTCCTAGGCCTGCAAGTTTGCAGGTACAGTGGGTTACCTAATGTTGGAGGATTGGACGGTTCGTGCCTCCTAGCAGTCAAAGGGGCCCCGACAAGGCACCAGCGCAGTTTCAAGCCCGCCTCTCAAGTTCCGTCCCATTAAGATGTTCATACGAATGTAGTTTACGGACCAGAATCCGCTTGATGCTATGACTATTATAATTAGGACTGCTCAAACAACGGCATCGATGGGGCGCAATCTTGTAATCTCTTAGGGTGCATTTCCAGTGCGGATTAAGGCCAGGGATTAACCCTCTGTCCTCCATCGATACTTGCTCAAACGGCTAAGTTGTTGGCAAACTTACCTCGCCTTTTCAACCTTTGGTTCCCTTATGGAACAAAAACTATGTGGTAAGCTCCTACCAAGGACTTCCGTGCCCTAATCCCTGGCCTTAATCCGCACTGGAAATGCACTCTTATTCAATATATATCAAATCCCAGTAGTTTGATGTCAGCTGCGCAAGGCTTTGCTTACGAGCTACAGGGTAATGTTTTAAAAGAACGTAGGGTAGGCCATTATCGGATAAAGTATCTCATCAGTTTCAACAAAAAAGGCATGGTGATAACAGGGAAATCCAGGAATAAACTAGATCAAACTTCCTTCCTCAAGTGGGAATACCAGCTTCCATTAGTGGTTCAGGAGGCCTTGGGTGGCCGCAGCAGGTTAGGTTTATTTGGCTCATCTACTAAAGCTAGGAAAGCTATCAGATTCTCAGCTGTAAATCCGCCGTAAGAGGCGCCATATCCTCAAATTTAATGAAAGGAGAAATGTAATGAAATGAGAACGGGCATGTCACGAAATGGCGTTGAATACTTCTTGTCATCACACCTGCCTACGGTTCGTCACACTGTACTGTGCCACCAAACCGGCATAAATCTACCCTCGTCGCAATCCCACACATCCGGCGCCGGTGCGCCATCTATCTTTTATGCAATATATTTCTTAATAGCTTGCTGTCGTTCCCAGAACTTACATTTAAAAGGCTGCACCACTCTGCTAGCTTCCCGACGCCCATCGCAAACGCGCGTGTACCTTTAAACCCACCATTAAATGCTTGAAATGGCCTCGGGAACTTTCTTCGCGGGGAGCGGGCCGCTAAACACCACGCACTTCGCATGAATTGCCTATTTCATCCCACGCATCCGTACAAAGCCCTTATATATCACGGGCATTTACTGGGGCCCTTTGTACCTGATGTAGGTTGAAATCGCCCTCAACCCAGGCATTGCGCATCTGAATTAAAGCTGCTTTTAACGTGCGTGCGGGTTAGCGGGCTGAACATTGGAAACACTAACAGCAGGTAGGTACGTAACATAACGCGTGAGGCACCGGTGCTGCATAGTTGCATAGGCTTCTGTGCTCATTTTGAGCCTCGCAGCTGCAGGTCTATCTCAATTCAGCAGATTTGTGCGCTGCACGCATGCGTCAAAATGATGCGATCCTTCATTCATCCCGTGCTTTTTTCCAGTTGGATATGGTAAATGCCATCAGGAGCCTTCTCATCAAGCCGCTTAGGAAAAACTACTCACCAAGCATTTCCCGGCGAATGCCGCGCTACGTGGTCAGCGCCAAACGGCATCCTGCGTTTTGCCTATCCGTCGCTGCTGTGCTGTTGACCATGCTTCATACAGCAAGTGAGTTAGGTGACTATATCATTGGTGACTATCAGGCATGGGGATTGTCGAATGCACGCACCTTGCGTCTTAACGGCAACCGGCCGACTGCCGCCGCGTGTTTGTAACTAAGCTTTCATCTGCGACTGTAATTTGCTGTTTGACCAGGGGTGATCCGCCTTCCTGGCCATCCTCTGAGTCATCGGGGATCCATGGATTCGTGACGCAACTGGCTTATAAAAGCAAGATCGAATCATTATCAACCGCAACCGTTTTGTGTCCTACTCGCCTGCTGAGCTTTACTTGTGCTCCATCGGTTCACCTCCACGTCTCCGCCGCAGCTGTAGCATCTTTGGCTGAGGTCATGGACGGCCGCGGCCAGGCGGTTGGGGGCGGCACCGGTCTCCTGGATGGGAGCAGCTGGGCCCTTGGAGGCGACGTCATGGATGGAGCTAGTGGACGCAACACCGGCATAACGCGCCTTCAGCGTCGCAGCCTTCAGCAAACAGGTCCGCGTTAAATCTGTTAGCATGCATATGCATGCATAGCGAGCAGAGAAGTCTCTGTATGTCTCGCCAACCAAAGGACACATCCTTCATACGCACAATACCCTGGAAAGATGCAGCAGACGCCCGGGCATGCGGACGCATGAACGAATAACAACGCGAAGTTTGATAAGCAAATCCGGGCTTGTCGACTGAAGCATTGTCAGCCAGGAAAGGGCTAAGCTGGATTGCTGCTGCTGCTGCTGCTGCTGCTGCTGCTGCTGGTGCTGGTTCATATGTTGTACGTTTACTTCGAGGTTGGTCATGTGTTGCATACTCCAATCCACACAATGATGGAGTCGAATCTGATGAATTGATGAAGTAATCGCAGCAGCATCCACTTGGTCCTTGTGCCTATAAGCTCTCAGTACGACGGGGTGCCGCGATCCTCAGGCGATCGAATTTCAAACAAGAGTTACCCCCAAATCGCTTGACCAGAACCAGGGACGCAGGTCTCAGCTTTGATATGATGAAGCCCCCGCCCATAAGTAGGAATGGATTTCCGCAGAGCGGCATCAACGCTGTTAACAGTAGTCGCAAGCCGCCGGCTTGATAATAATTAAAATCAAAACAGTCCGGTTAACATCATCAGTAAGTCTAAACATTTCTTTGTCAATTACAGAAGCCGTGGTAATGAGGACCGAACACTTGGGACCTCCAACCGGCCATTAGGCATTTAGAATCGCGAGCTTAAGAAAGTAGCTTACAGGGCACAATACTGGGTACTTATTAGGTTTTGCTGTTCTTCATGTGTGGATCAACCTTCCAGGATGTCATCGCTCATTCGCGGAGTGGGGTGGTGAGGTAGGGATGTATAGCTTGGCGAGCCCAGCGTATGTTCTTCCCTGGAACGCAGCCATGCATGTATGTGCATGCTTGCTGAGCTTGTCTGCCTCACACGGCTGATACAACTGTACGCACGTATTTTACTTGCGTGGCTTTACGCGCTGGCTTGTCCCTCTGACAGGGACGACAGCGGTAATAGTCCTTCCATCGGTTCCTATTAGTGGAGCCGTCCAGAATCTCTTATCGGCAAACTCGCTCTATGCTGTCAAGTACGCGGGTACATCGGCGACTGAAGTACACGTCACCACCGCCAGTAGCAATTACAACAGGTTCAGTTTACAGACCCCGACTGCTCTCCCTATCACCAGCCCTGCCACATGGAAATTCATGCTGGGCTCGAATGAAGACATCTATGCTGTAAATCTCACTGAAATCAGGAAGCCTGAACTCTTGGTGCTCTCCAGGACCAGCTCTTATCGTTCAGTGAGTCTTCGAGCAACCATCGGAATACCGTCCGGCATTATCACCAATCCTACGGCCGTCCAATTTGACCTGGGTACGAATGACGATCTCTACTTGGTAAGGCCAGATGGGCCAGTGTTCACGGAAGTGTACGTCTTTCCCCGTACCAGCAACTATAACAAGCTTGGCGCCGTAATCTACACAGCTTTACCAGCCGCTAGTCCGTCTCCATATATATTCCACCTTGGTGCAAATGATGACATCTATGCTATAAAACCAGCGGGAACGGTGTTCACGGAAGTCACCATCCTGACAAGAGCTCCCTATTATCAGAGTAGGTCGATCTCTACCACAACCCTGCCGAAGACCACTGAGGCCGCCTACCAGTTCCTTGTCTTGCCGTCAAGGCCGGGTGTGCTTTTCGCGGTACCAAATGTATCGGGCGGTGAGTTAGTGGCTGTAATTACTGCACATGTATATGCTGCAATATTAGGAAATCAAGGCGGGGTACGTTGGATGCATGCATGGGTATAACATGATGTGATAGGGATGCTAGACATATAATAAGGACGTTAAAAAGTGTGTGTGCATTCGCATCGAAGCGAAACATGCATATGCTAACACTACTCTCATCTTGGCTTTTGGATGAGGAGCACTGCAGAGCCCAAACTCCACGAGTTACATGCATGCATGCATGTTTCATTCCTACCTGCTGTCTACACGTGCGTTTGTTACTGCTCCCGTGCACGGAGCAGCTCGTGCTCCGTTGCCACCGTCGCCATGGCCGCCGTCACCGCCACCACGGAGGTCGCCGCCCCCCACACCTTCACCGCCGCCTCCGAAGAGTCCGCCCCCC
Source organism: Volvox carteri f. nagariensis (assembly GCF_000143455.1). Classification (NCBI taxonomy): domain Eukaryota; kingdom Viridiplantae; phylum Chlorophyta; class Chlorophyceae; order Chlamydomonadales; family Volvocaceae; genus Volvox; species Volvox carteri. Next base: position 844,584 of record NW_003307581.1, on the reverse strand, counting down.
TCATCTTCACCGCCGCCTCCGAAGAGTTCGCCCCCCTCACCACCGCCACCACGGAGGTCGCCCCCGCCTCCCCCACCAAGCAGCTGCATCAGCGCCTTCAGTTGCCTCACAAATACCTTCAACAGCAGTCAGCTGCTGCAGAACCCGTTTAGCTTAATAGGCGGCGGGTCAATCTACACGGGGAGCGGGTACCTCTTCGACGACCTCCCAATCGGCCCGCTAGTGGAGATACCCCGCAGATTGTCATCCACGGCGCAGCTCTGTCCCTTTCTGACTTTAACGGGCAGCCAAATAGACATGCTGGCCTGGAGCATCAATGGAAACGTGGGAGGCCTCAATCCTTCACGGCTTGGAAGCGTATACATGGCGTTTGTCGCCATTAACGATTTCCTCACGTCATCCATGCCCTACGTGGTTGGCTTCATCGCACCCGTAAGTACTGAGCATGCCGCCTTACTGCCTGCCTGTCGTTGAATGCAGTACTTCTACATTTCCACTATCCGCGGCTGCCTGTGAGAACAACATTAAACTCCTAGCTAGGTTGCATTCTGCTAGCTAGGATAACCTTCACCGCTTCGTCCCTCCCATCATACGCGCCGCTACATCAATTGCATCATCAGCCAAACCCGAGGCCTCTAGATCCATCGTGCGAGCCAACGTAGGCCTCACGCCGTCCCTCATACTGGCCACCTCCTCAGCTTTTGTCCGTAGACGGCATCCATGAAGTGCACATGCAGCCGTATTTAGGGCATACTGTTCGGCGGAAATCCCCCTCCATCCACTCGGGGAACGACTTGGTCACGGATGTGGTCATATGGGGGGTTATATCATAGACCTGGTCATGTTGCCTCATGACCACTCATGAGGCCTCACGACCGGTCGTGCTACCATGAAATGAGTGCAAAACTTGGGCCGGGGTGGTCATGGAGCGCAGTGTACGACTCATGAAATGAGTGCAAAACTTGGGCCGGGGTGGTCATGGCCTGCATTGCTGCATCATCGAATACCATGCGCAACATGACCTGGTCATGTTCCGCATGTCATAGATGTTTATGTGCAGGTATATGACCGACTTTATGAACCCCTGGGGTCATAAAGCGCAGCCATGACTGGCTGGGGTCATATTGTACACAATATTGTGTTTGGATGGTGATGATATATGTCTAATCGTACTAATCGTACATGTATGCAGCCTCCCAAATGTGTGGGGAGATTTATTTACCGGTACGCAACCTAGCTAGCACACTCCACATTTAGGTCGCATCCCAGCCGCCGCAGGTACACTAATGCTAGACTGTCGTTATCTCTATGTATGCGCGTGTATTCACCAGTACTGAACGTGCATACAAGCACACACGTACCCGTCTCGGCTTAGTAGCTGCGTAAATCGCCTCTGCGTGGCTAGCTAGCTAGAGATCTTCCCTCGCGGCTATGTATGAGCGATTTATCGCTGGAAAAGCCATTCCAGGGATTGCAGCTTGGATCGCCCAATCTTTCAGTAGCGTCCCAGTCCGGCCTCGGCTGGCTTGTTAGTAGCCCCACACTACCAGAGTTCAATGCACAGGCCGAGATGTGCGCCTGACCTGATGGCACCTGGCAGGGTGCCTGAGGGCAGGCAGGGTTGAACATCCAATCATATAAAGGCCAGTGGACGATTAATAAGTCTGGCAACCCGGATAGCGGGCACAGGCGTTTACCTGCGAAAACAAAATGCTAGTGATCATCATGACTAATAGTAGTAGTAGTGACTCCCAACCCTTTCACCGTTGTTTCCCTCGATACACGCCGAGTTTATTAGCGGTCCCTAGGGTGAACCCTAGCTACTTTTTGCTGCTGAGTGGACGACGGTTTGCGGCCCGTACGGTGTATGCAGGACTTTGAAGACGCAGCCATTGTGAAAGCGAACTACTTGACGCCCATGTAAGTATCGGCGGCGGCAATGGTTACATACCTCACGCATATCGTGCATTTGTCCATCCTTCATCCTCATTACGTACATACATCCTTCATCCTCATTACATACATACATACATACTCCAACACCATCCCCGGACGGAGGTGCTGTGGAGCGGCTGCGTTGTGTGTTGGCAGTCTGAGTCGGGGTCGGGAGCACACAAGACTAATCGACTTGTGCTGTGTGCTCCCGACCCTTGTGCTGTGTTTCGGCTTTGGCCCCCGGCTCTCGCGGCCCACAGTGTAATCTAAGTCATACATACATACATACATACATACATACATACATACATACATACATACATACATACAGAGCCCGCCAGTTGCGACTTCGTTTATGTTAGGAGACCAGCGGGCATAGATCCCGTCTAGTTGGAGCGCCAAACGAGCGCTGTTGCGTGCCGGCCGTCGTTTCCCGTGCGGCCTGACCGGGGGGCGGAGTGCATGAGACTAACCAGCCGTGTGCACCCGCCCCCCGCGCTGTGTTTCGGCCCTGGGCCCCCAGCTTTTCAGCCCACAGTGTAATCAACGTCATACATACATACATACATACATACATACATACATACATACATACATACCTGTCAGGGTCGGAAATCCTTCCGATGGTGGAAGGTATTGCGCCCCTAGTTGATGGACGGTGGTGACCTGGGATAAAGTTAACCTGCGAGCCGACCATGAACGGAGTTGGGCCGTTGTCGACCCGGCAGATTCCGTTAAATGCTGGTGGTGGGTGCGGAACCTGAGCGATCCACTGAGAAGTTGACTAGGGTGACTCCTCCGAGTCTCTTGCAGCAGGCAAGCATGTTTACCTGTAGGGTTGTAAAACATCAAGTGCCCGCATGAAAGCACTGCTTATCTTCTGCTTACACATAGGCAGCGGCAAGCTCCTGCCGATGATGATGCATGCGCGCGGCTAGGTTGCGCACTTTTAACCCTGCCTCTTCTTTCGTTCTTCCATTGCGCGCAGTTCGGCCCGTGAGATGTCGATCTGCGCCGCCATCAATCCCTGCACGGGGCTCTATCAGCTCGGGTTCGGTGTAAGTTGTCGGAGTAACGCATATCCAGATGATTTGCCGCCCAGCCACGCATCCATGTCCCAATCACGCACGTGCGCGTCGTCACTGAACATGTGCACGCACGCGCTCATCATAAACTTCGTTCGTTGTCATGCATGCCCAGTGGACGGTGCATGTTTGGTGCCCTGGGTGATGTCAAGGCAGGTGGCGTGTCGGCAAGTGTGCTGAGTCCGCAGCATGCAATCTTGCTGGAATGGGCTCCCACCGTTGCATGCATGTATGGGCGGCTTCTTATCACGTATGCATGGGCACCCGGCAGCAGGCTGCTGCTTGCTGGCAAGCGTACACGATGTGTACTTATAATATTTGCGCGTATATGTTCATAACCATGCACCACTCGTGCTAAACAAGGCTCTCAAAGGACTAGGTAGATCATCCAAAAGCCCACGGAAGTCAGCGGAGTATATGAACAGCATGTAACAGCCATGTCCTCCTCTCACCACGCACGTACCTCTTCGAGTCAACTACTATTAGTTCCGTCGTCACCCTGCTGTATGTCAATTTTAGGATGTCTACAGAGTAATAAAAATTCCGCCATACTTACGTTGACAGTGATGTACGGTGCTAGATGTATTTCTTGACTTGCCCACATGCATGCTTACTAATATTAACACATGCTGATACCAGTACACAATAATTCTCATCACACACTTTCTGGCATATGTGCTGCATATATACACCTACCCTACGTCCTTACCACCGGTGCTGCCGCCGTGCACGCATGCAGGGTGCTTGGGGACAGAGACTGAGTATCTCCCAGGACCCCAATCTCGACTTATACTTGACGCTGCACAGGCTCTCCGTCAGCAGCAACTCCAGGCTGCTGACTATCAACCTGAAGCGCCTGTGGAACCCCACTGCGAATCCAACAGCTGGCGGTACCTTAACAGATGTTCAGTTCAACGGCAAGATGATGGTGGAGGGCTCGGGTGTTGAGAGCTCAGTCAGCTTCAACCTTCAGGCCCGACGCACAAACAAGTTCGTGGCCAAGTTTAATATGTATAATGATCTTGCTGACAAAGTCCAGCTTGCATGGAGTAAGTAACTCGGCGGCGGCTGGTTGTTATATGTATGTTGTTACAGGGTGGTTAACTTCGCCAGCGGCCCCCTTTCCCGGGGCAGTCCCTGCTCTCCCCTGCTAGAGGGGCACCCTAATCCGTCACCCCATCCGACTTCAGAATGTATTCGTTGGGTTCGGCAACTCACCACCAGCATCCAACCAAATCTAGCGGATCAACGGCGCATCAACTTAGTTCCTGGTTAGCTCGCAAGTTGATAAATGTATCATTATTTCCTTGCGCATTCCATTTGGATCTGCTAATCGTTCCCCACTCTCTCTCCACATACTAGCATGATGTAGTAGCTGGCCGCAGAAAGGTCTCTGTTTCAAGATGCTAGAGCATTTTTGGCACGTACTATTAAACGGCGTGTACACCTTTCAGTTCAACAGCTACATACTACAAGCAAGTGCGTGCATGCTATGTATGCAGGCATGCAGTATTGGTAAGCGGAAGTCCCATTAATGATTACATGCTCAGAGATGCATCCCTAAATATCTCAATACGAGGAATCGACGCTGAACCAAAACAGCTCATCCTGCGACCTTCCACCGGCAGCATTCTAACGCATGCACGCACACACATGCATGCGTGTCTACATCATGTATGTATGTATGACGTTGATTACACTGTGAGCTGAAAAGCCGGGGGCCCAGGGCCGAAACACGCGCGGGGGCCGGACTGGTTAGTCTCATGCACTCCGCCCCCGGGTCAGGCCGCACGGGAAACGGCGGCCGGGACACAACAGCACTCCCCTCCGGGGTTTGGCCTTCCAGCTAGACGGCATCTATGCCCGCTGGTCTCCTAACAGAAACGAAGTTGCAACCGAGGGCCTCTTCCGTTGACCGAACGAACCGAGCACCTCAGAAAACTCGCAACCAGGACCTGGGCGTCCGGGAGCCCGACGAGTCATCCCGGGCTGGGGAGGTCACCAAGCTCAGAAATCCTCACGCAAAAAGAGCGCAAAGAGCTCACGCCACATGACGCCAAACAGCCTCCTGAGACTACTAACCTCCTCCGCCTCTCCCTCCCCGGGCTAGTCCAGGGGAGATAGCACCCGTCGGGGGGATAACGCCACACAAGCCCACACCCTTCCACAGCACTGGGTCTAACTTGAAAAGTACTCGAACGGGGAAACCCTGCGGCGACGCCGGGCGATCAAGCCTCCAAAAGCCACAGGGGGGGAGGGTAGCCAGCTCGGCCGCCCCCCATTACCGCTCTACCAAGACGGCTGGTTCCCAAGATCCTATCTCACCTAGACGCCGCAACACACGAAACCCGGTCTCGTACCCTAGTCCAGCACCACGCGCGCACCTCCGAGTACGGCCCCTCCTGGGTGCCCACCTCCCCCTCATCCACGCCCTCGCGACGGCCACCTGTTTCCACTCACAACCCCTCAACCCTACATCCTCTTGGTGCTCTCTCTGCCTCTTCCCCTCCCGTATGTATGTATGTATGTATGACGGCTGATTAGAATGTTCGAACCTGCATAGGGTGCGTGCATCAACCATTAGACCTGTGTACAGCACCAGACGCACTGCTGCTGGCCTCATGCATACCGTATTTATTAAGGTAAACGGCGGAAATAAACGGGTTTGCAGACGGTTGTGTGCTCCTTATTATAATAGGGAGCACACAATTGTTAGCCCTTATTTAAGGGCTAACAATAACCGACAGCAAGATGAATATGCGTGCGTGATGGCACCTCCAATAGCTTACCATGCATAAGCAAGCTTGTATCGTAATTCTGCTGCAGCCACGATGGCACGTACCTGCGCTGTCTCTATGAAGCGGCAATCACTACATGTGTAGTCTTATTTCGTCATGCACACGTATTTGCAAGTGTTATGCATGCGGGATGTATGCATGTCCACCCTGCTGCTGCTGGTGTACAGCAATAGTACATGTACTACTTGCTGCTGTCCAGCGGCTGCGTACGTACAGCAATACATACGCACGTGTCGCGATTATTCTTCCAAATCGCATGCATGGACGTTGAGCGAATGCATGCATGGTTCTTATGCATATGCATGGCCGGATTCGTTACCCGAACAATAGCCTTAAACCCTAAAGCAAACACATACTGTTCCATTGGCATGGATTACCACTAATATTGCAGATCCGCTAAAAATTGTCTCCAATTCTGGCGGTGGCGACATCAGCATGGCCACGGTCATCACTGGCTCACCCAACGTACGTTATTATATGACTTCAGCAAGCAGGGTTAGCAATCAAGCAAGGGTCAGGTTAGCGTGGCGAACCTCGCTCCTCCTCACTACATGCATACATACCTATACATTGGTCAGGCACTACTGGTTGAGCACGTACTTATGCCCCCGGAGGTTCTGGGATCGAGACCCGTTAGGGTCAAACTTCCTTCGGATGGTGGAAGGTAGAAGTGTCTCTAGTCGATGCATGGTGATGACCTGGGCTAAAGTTGACCTGCGAGTTGACCAGGAATGAAGTTGCACCGCCGTTGATCCGGCAGATCCGTTGGATGCCAGTGGTGGTGCGGAACCTAAGCGATTCACTGAGAAGCTGGCTAGGGTGACTAAACGAGTGTGCCCCGAAATACCGGGGAAGGCAGGGTCTGCCGGGTAGCGGCCGCAGGGTGAAGCTATGACACCCCTGTTCCACATATTATAATTGCCTGTCAGACCTATTACTGTACAGACCTGCCTATCAGACCTATTGCTCTATATACCTGTACATGTCAGACATCAATATCACTGCCAATATGTTTGTGTGTGTGTTACACCTTGGAATTGTCTGAGTTGCGTTACCCTCCGAAGATGTAACGGCTGTGTATACGTGCCGTACTTTCAAGCCTGCTGCCTGCTGCATGCATGCTCGGCTGTACACGCACGTACCTGCAGGTTGAACTGGACAGCAGCAGATTAACTTTTGAAGCTAGCAGTATAACTATGCATGGGCTCTGGTAAGTTTCATTCAGCTAGCAGCAGCGAGCGGGCTGCACTGGTTATCATCGCTTTCGTATGCAAAATGTTATATTTTATCTTCCATAGCTAAATCGTACACTAGCTGGTATGTTATTAGGTAGGGAGCGTCGCGTCCTTGTCTATTGTACTACCAGGGTGTAGTACCAAGGTGCGAATGTTACTCACGTTGCTCATGTTTTTTTTTGAAAATGACCACGTGTGCACACTCATATACCAGTGAATGGTGACGAGAATAATCGGACACTTTGCTGATTCTAACATACATCTGTGAACAGATTTAAAATTGAGGAGATCATTTGTATATCTCCAGGCCTATCTATTATACCAAACATTAATATTGCATGATCTATATACCATTTTATACAATGAATCGATAATGATCTATTTTTCGATCCTATCTATTATAGGATAATCCTGTCTAAAGATCAAAAACTTTTACAGAAGTTCAATATACAGCACACCGCAACACCACTGGCGCAACTGCCATGCCGATTGTTAATGATATCACACGCACATACATTTGGATGCAGGTATGCACAGTCACATTGTAACACCAGGCAAAGAGTACTCAGGGAGATGCCAAGGGAGCTGAACCCTTCTTACATTCCTCCCTCCCTGTAGCAAGCGTCCTCGGGCGCCCCCGGGCATATCCCGTAGGATTTGGGTTAGTTGATATAGGATTGTGAATTTCTTTGTTATTATGACATATCGTCAGTCCCCGTCCGAGATGGAGGACTTTATTGTTTACTCTGCTGGTAGACTTCTTGCCCACCTGGGCATTCACCTTTGGATATGGAGTATGCTGCTTCATGCCTGGAGTGCACTATGTTCGTAGCCAGATTCGACCCGATGAGGTTCCACCTCCTAGCAATTCGCACCAATGTAACACCAGGCAAAGAGTAGTCAGGGAGATGCCAAGGGAGCTGAACTCTTCTAACACACATACGCGCATATACTTACGCCCAGCCACCTCTGTTCTGTCGTCGCCATGCCCTTTCTCATGCGTGCATGCAGGACTACCTATGCCAATGGCAACTATGTGCTGCAGCTGTCCATTACGGAGCCAATTTCCACATCCGAAGCCATCAGCTACACAGGCTTAGACGACCAGTACAGGCTGCTCAACGAGTATGTGCCTGCAATTGGGTATCGTGAGTGGCCCACCACTGTTTCTTGGTATGTCGCCCCCGGCATCTATGGAGTGCGGGTGGACATCTACACCTCGTCTGCTGATTATTGGTGGCAAGTAGGAGGAGAATTATTCAGCATAATCTGTACCGAAAAGGTGGGCAGTTTAATACACGGATGATGAACTGCATGTATGTTTGTTCACATCAGATGTACGTATTAGTATGTACTTCTAACACTGTTCTGTAGGGGAGTGCTGGTAAAGGGATACAGGTGAAGGGCAAACCGGCTGTTACAAGCCTATGCGCGCGTGTGTGTATGTGTAGCGTGTGGATACATGCGTGTGAACAGCAGCAATTTGCATGTATGTAATGGAGGTGACGAAAGCAAGGTGTATCATCGATGATATATGATATCACAGGCCAGCATAGGCAGAGCGAAATGTTTTTGTATGAGGCATGCAGAGGGTGCATGTTCAGATGCACTCAGCAGGCAATTGTCATGAATGGTTGACGTTGGGAAAAAAACAATAATCCCCCGTCCAATTAATATTATGTATGTATATCCGTACATCACGCGCGCACATCCATGCATGCTGCATACCCTGCTGCCTTCTCACTGTAAAATCCTTGACCGGTATTATCTGTTTACACATAAATGTGTACCATTTACGGCAGCAATAGCACTGTGATCAATGATTTCGAGTGATGAGGCCGGCATTCCAAGAGCAAAGTCCCATCCCTTCTGCTGCTCCCATGCTGCTGGCCGTTATATAATCCGCTATGCCCCCTCCCCGCCCCCATGCCATTACTATTCCGCTATTTTTGCTTGTCGCAGACCTCTGGCAACACTGCCACTTCGTACTCATCAGCTCTCGTTGACGGTTCTGCCTTGTATGCGGCTTCTTCTATTCGTACGATTTGATCTTGCACCGAGTCCACTGTGTCCACTTCCGTGTACATACAAATTTAGATGCAGCAGCGATCTGTGTATGTGTGGTAACCGTGCTACATATGAGTGCATGCGATACAGTAGTACTTACTTGGGGCTTTGGTGAACACAAAGAGAACCTACCCGTGTACGAATTGCCACACCGTGTGTGTATGCTTATGGGTGTATGTGTTCATGTGTCACCATGCATGAGTCGGACACGTCGTTTCGGAAGGTGGGCGGGGTCGCTAGCAGCTATTTCTAGTTTGTCTGATCTTTGCAGCTTTGTTTCTTCATTCGAGGCTGTCATGCTTTGGGATGGTTCCGTGGTGCTGCTGGCGTTAGTTGTCCTGCATGGAGATAGTAGACCTCCTGCTGATAATGGGCCGACGGGGTTCGTATGTTGCTTTCGCATGCGTATGCATGTGTTGCGATATCTGATGTAACTGCTCAGCTGCTGATGACCATCATGTCATGGCACCATGCTTAGTTCCGCCTTGCCATGAGCCTTGGTGTCCGCGGATAATGCTGTCTGCTGCCAGAAGACTTGGTTTACGGCTTGGTGAAGCATGCGTGGACAGGTAAGTACTAGCAGTGTTTTTTAAAAGAGTGGTTACTAGTGACCAAGTGGTTACTGAGAAAATAATTCCCTTCCAGAAGGTGGTCACTAGGAACTGTTTTGAGTCACCTGTCAGTAACCAGGTGGTCGCCAGGAAATGGGAGCAGTGATGCTTTACTGAGCTCGGCTCGGGAACACCTTGCCGTACATAGGGTCAAAGTTGGATCTTCGGATGCATGGTTCTAATGGGCTCCTGTTCAGCATACTCGCTGGGGAAAAAATTCTGTAAGGTGGTTACCGAGGAATACCCCTGATAATTCAAAGCCTTACTCATTAATACTCAAACCCCTAAGCACAGCAAGTCCTTAAGGCACAGTTCATAACTGGTATTAATTTCATGGATAGAAGGTTGGATTTTGTTAGGATTAGTGTTTCTTCGGGTTCTCTGGATCCTCTAGGCATGTATTTCCACACAGCCATTACCTCCTTCATTTACCCGCCTAAAAACACCCTTCAATGTTTGCCACGTTTGCATCATTTCTATCTTCCGCCGGTCCGTGTCTGTCTGTGCAGCGCCGCCGTTGCAGTACAAGCAGTGCGGTGGTGCTGCGGCCGGGGTTCGGGGTGGTGGTGCTGCTCCGGTGATTTATCCACCTAAGCGAGAGGGTGTTGACCCCGCCGCCTGCATCGTATGATAGGCTGGCGGGGGACTAACCTGTTGCCGTGGCCTTGTCATCGATGAGCAAGAGGCCAAGCAACTTGACGATGGGAGCACGCATGTCTCTCATATACCCACTCCAACGTTTTTACCCCAGCATGAGTCCGTCCTTGCCTGTACTGCTGGTCTGCTCTTATTATCGAAAGCGATGTTTCCCACAAAACAAGTAACGAACCACTACACACACATGCATCGGCCCTTAGGACGCATTTTGCATAAACATCCTATGGGGGGCCTTCATTCACCCATCAGGGAACCAGGCCAGGCCAGCCCCCAATCCTCCTTTCATGTCGCCATGTCCAAAGGCTTTCCACTTGCACGGCATAATCGTGCATTCCATATTTTTTCCGCAACGCAGCGGTTGAGTTGAGTTGAGTCAGGAATGAGACAGCCCTCGCTCTTTGCTGCATGCGTGCAAATTTATCATCTTGGCGACTGCAGCTCTCAAAGTCCCCGTGTGCACGCCGTACAGAGTAGTACCAACTACCAACCAACCAACATAAGATGGAGGAAAATGGAGGTGCACCAGTAACAAACTTGAAGAGGCTATTTGACATGTCCGAGTCAAAGAGCAGCATTACCCGCCCCCTGTGCGACGCTGCAACTTCTGGTAGCACCACAAGGAGGTTTCGGAGCCAGTCGCATTGGCCGGTCACCGCGGGCTGCGCAGCATTAATAAGGACTTTATCGCCAGAAAAAAGTGAACAAAAAGCAGCAGCAAGACCAAGAAGCCAGGACTTAATCCCCACATCGCCACACCGACGAATGAAACGAAAAATTCATCTACCTCCAAATCCGAATGGAACTTTGCCTCCTAACACATTAATCAGCTGCTGTCCATACTGCTACCATGCACAAGTAACCTAGCGGATTCCCACACGCTCGCATTACTCCCTCCTAAAATAAAACACACAGGAAGGCCAAGGCAGGGCACCGCGCGCGAGCGAGCGAGGCTGCCCTGGACAAGTGCCTGTGTGCCTTCGTTTCCCGTTCAAAGAAGAGGGAGGCAGAGGAGGAACCGGCCGCATAGAACAGCGTCCACATGTCTGCCTTGTCCTCGGCGGACTCCCCTGCCTATATCCGTTCACATGGCCACAATAGCACGGCACGGCCTGGGAGCCTCGTTGGGGCCCTCCTTCTCCATCATCCCCCTCACACGTTCTTATAACCCTGCCGTACGATGAGCTATCTAACGACTGAAAAAGCATAACGTTCCACAATCCAGTGTAGACTTCCAAGTTGCCGCCCCCACCATGCCTCCCTTATTAACCCCCAAGGCAGGCTTCTGCAGAGAGAAAAGCCATCGCAGTGACCACAACACAAGAACCAAGAACCCATACATAACGCTTACATACAGTGCACACGCGGCACGCAATGCGATCCACAAAATCATAAACTGGGACTTCCTCTTCTGCCCGCGGGACAACCCCACCAGCAGATCCACCGACGACGTACCATCCCCCACCGCCAAGAACTTGAGTTCCCCACCCCACATCGGAAATGGGTCAGCACACACAACTGGACAACTCGGAATACATGAATTGTGGACAGGCCCAGCACTCCGCCACGACCAATCCGGGGCCCATGTGAACTAGGTTGCATCACGGACATGGGACCCACCCACCCAGGCGTCTTGCGGTAACAGGCGGGGGGAACCGGGGGCACATTAGGTTCCATGAAATCCAGTATGCGTGCACACGTACAACCGCACATCTAACAGTAAGGGTATGGGGACCACGCGAAATTCACCATAGGGCAACATCTTGCCATATGAAACGAGCGGGATGCACGGCGGCTCCATTCCAGGGACCCAAAGGCGAAAAAGGAACCGACGTGAGCCACACACATTCACGCTGCATTTGCTGAGGGCGTTGAGAGCAGCAGCTTTTCTTTCGGCCAGCCGCCCGGCCTGAGGGACATCAGTCCTTGCATCTGGGAGAGCGACGCCCCGACGCCCATGCAACTGCCAGACAGGCGGCGGCCATGCAACAATATCCCTGCTGGCAGGCAGCAGCCACCCTCACTTCAGTTCCAACCTCCTCCCACAGTCCGCAGCGAAAGGAGCCCACTTCTGGCACCATGCCTCGGCGTACCTCGCATGTAGAGTACGATGGGATGCACGGCACGTCGTCGTAGCTGACGATGAGCATCGAAATAGTAAAATTCAAGGGCGCTATGTGACCATCTAGCCATCACTGCTGCTGTAAGCGTTACCACCAGGTGAGCTGACGCGTTCGTTTTCCTTCCGCTACATGTCTTTCACTGCCTTGTTGTTGACTCTCTTCCATAACGTTGACGCCGTCACGCACATCAAAACTGGTCGGCCCCACCTTTTTCGTTATCTCCTACACATCTCGCCACACAGTCACGGGTCGTGCCGGCCGCTGCTGCCACCCGCTCGCCTTCCGCAATCGACAAACACGTGCAAGAAAATCCCTTGTACGACATCAGGTCCTGCATGGCAACGATACCTTTATGACGGCGACGCAATGTCCTCCTCAATCGCACGTTGATGTACATCTTTAAGCATAAATCCAACCTCCGGGACCTTACTCTCTACGTCGAGGGCCGAAGCCCGGAAAGCAATACTTGCTTCGCGATATGTCGTATTCGGTTGAAAAATCGCGACCCAGCGCGCGACCTAGGGATCACAACAACTACCATTGCGCCCGTAATTCTTGCTTATGTTCGCCTTTTCGCATAAATGAGGAGGGCGTTCAAGCCCTTCCGCCGGCTGAGTATTAATAAAAGGAAATGGCCAGGCCGGCTGGTCACATTGCACGACCGCATGCCAGTGATGGGAACCCACCAGAAGGCGCCAACGGCATGTAGTTAGTGCTTTCCAAGTCCCCCACAATTATATCGCGCCACGAGGCGCTCTTGGATTTTAGGAACCAGCCCATTCGGGCAAGAAGCAAGGAAGGGGGACTGTCAACCCAGCCACTTAAGGTGGATGGAAGGGTCGCTGTCCCTCAAACGTACAGCAACGTACTCTGCTGCGGCATTTCCATCAGGCAGGCAGAAAACTTGAACCCAACTTAAAAAATTCATCCACATGCACCCACGGCCCTGGCTCGGTCCGAATTAACCGGCGGGTCACTTCCTGAAGACACGGCGTACAGTTTGTGTGAGCAGTTAAGGCACAGATGACCCTCGCTTCAAAGTTCATTCTTCGCAACCACCAACCACCAACTAACGAAGCTCCTCACACTATCCAAAATGGCTAAAAGTTGCATACCGCTGCAACCCTACCGTGCAGCAGCACCATTTCGTTAGTCCCCGATTGTGATTTTCCACCTCCGCCATTGATCTGCATACATTCTTTCCTTCCCACGCGCCCAGATGATTAAACCACACGCAGACATACACACATATGCACACACGGAGAAAGAGAAATGAGGTCCCAGGACGGTGCATCCGAAGGAATGCGATAAACTCTTACCGGGCACCACCCTGGCCGTTACCGTCCCCAGCACGCACTGCTGCCACCGACCAGCTTGCCTAACACCATTGCAGAAGACGGCATGGGACTGCAGCTGGCCCGGCGGTCGAGCAGCCTAGTTAGGAAAGCGGAGGATCCGGTTGCACCAGATGCAGAGCCACCCCAAGCAGGTCACAGCGGCCGACCTCCCTCGGCTTCCCATCGTCCACAGGAGCCTTCTCGCTCCCTCCCGCTTAACGGGCATATTTCGTGGCTGTCGGTAAGCTCTTTGTTGCCGCGCCAGTGATAGCAAAACGAGCCTTTGGAGCCCACCAACCCATAGGGTGTTTAAACAGGCATTGAGGGCAGAAGCCCGCTAGTAAGATGCCCCAGACACACCAATGCCCCTCCAGGTATTGCTTCATGTACGGCTCGCATGGGCCCCCAGGTTACACCTTTGGAGGGTAACGCAATGCCAGAAGGTGTGCAACACGCAGAGAGACACACATACACACCTTTTTCGTTCTGCCTCCAACATCTCCGTACATAACCCGTTCAGCTACCACCAATTCATGGACCCCCTTTAATAATCTGGGGCTCTTCAAAGCAACGTTCAACAGCCGGACAGCCATCCAGCACCGAGACCCACATCTCTCCTCTTACATTCTCCCTTCATGCCCTCTCGATCCGACGCAGTCCCTCCCGAGCAGCGTCTTCCCCACCTCACCCCACTCCACTCCACTCCACTCCGCTCCGCTCCACATCACCGTGCCCCATCCCTGGAGAAGCACAGCCGCCAAGAGCTACACACGCGGACGTCCAGGGGTATCCGAGGGTGCTTAGATGTCCTCTTCGGCAAGGTGGCTACACGCAGCCACGTGGTCCTATCCGGCCCTATCCATCCCAGGCCACGCGCCGCCCTTCCCCCTTTGCACAGGACTTCCTCCCAACCCATGCACCTCCTGTCCTGGTTGGTGCGTGTGCGTGTGCATGTACTCGCATATCCCCAAACCAGGACTATCAATGACGCCCCCTTCCCCTCCGCAACTTGCTCTGGTGGCGCCGTAGGTGAGCAACACACCACCGCTCATCAAGTGGACGCCAGGCACCCAGGGAACAACAGCATGAAGAACTCCTCAAGTATTTCCGAATGCTTTGCGGGGCCGCATTATTGCAGTGTACCGAATTGCCGAATGGGTAGCGTACCAACGGTACGCTTAGGCAGCTAAAATCGCCAAGGGCGAAATCCGCGTTATTGAGGAACTGGTAACGCCGCAGAAATCCAATCAGTAGCAGCAGGGTCAGCTGGGCCCTGCGCCTGTACCCGCGGGTCCCCCGCCCAGTGCCGAAGCTGACGCCACGCCGCCCCCGGCCACGGACCCATGGGCCGCCGGCGGCGCGACGACGGGGCCCGCGAAGCAGCTTAACAGCGACCCCGCCTCATCTAGGCAGTCCAGTAGCCGCCGGATGACTCCCAGCTGGTCGGGCGGCATGTACTGGGCGAGGAGGTCGAGGAGGTAAGCGCGAGTGGCGGCCTGGCCACGTCCCTGGAGCGCTTGCTGCAGCCATGTCCGTACAGGGAAGGACGCCACAACGGGGTGGCTGGCGACGCCCGCGTGGCTGAGCTGCAGCTGTAGCGATGACAGTAGCAGCATCTCCACCTCGGGATCGATACGTGCAGCTGCGGCGGCGGAAACCGCATTGGCGACGACGGCGGCATGGGAAGCGGTACTGTTGGCGGAGGTAGCGCCGAAAAGGTCCGATGCTGGCGCCGTTGCGCTTGCCGCCAGGTGCAGGCTGCCAGGGCGTCGGAACCCCGGCCTACCGGCATCCGCGAACACGCCACCCTGCAGAAGCGCGAACACGCAAAGCACCAACCAATGCCAGCTTTAGTGACAGACGTCTTTTCCAGTCCGTTCAGGAAACGGTGTCATGCGCCGCACAAGGCACCACACCGCATGGGATGGAAGTGTGCCAGTGGAATGGCTAGCATCTGTCGCACAAAAGACGTGGCGTGTTGGTACACCCTCTCGCGCCCACACAGAACTAACTCTCCACCGCACCACACCACACCACACCACACCACACCACACCACACCACACCACACCACACTCACCACACCACACCACACCACACCACACCACACCACACCACACCACACCACACCACACCACACCACACCACACCTCACCACACCTCACCACACCACACCGCAATGCACCGAACCTGTGGGTTCAAGCCACCATTGCCAAACGTGCCCGCTCCCAGTACACCAGCAGCAGCTGCAGCTGCGGCAGCAGCGACCGCATCATGGGGCCCCCCACCGTTGCCCCCACCAGCAGCTGGCTGGGCGCCCTGCTGCAGCTGCTGCTGCCCCGTACCGGAGAGCTGCAGCTGCTGTACTGCAGCTGCTGCCGCCGTGGCGGGGTCCTCCGAAAGCCTCGCGCTGTAGCTTCGAGGCGGCGGCCCGGCCCGCTGGCCGCCGCTGGTGAAGGGAGATACCGGCCCTAGCTGCAGCCCCGGTTGCTTAACCTGCTGCTGCTGCTGCTGCTGCTGCTGAGTTTGTCCTTGTCCTACTTGGTGGTGACTGCCGGACGGGAGAGCTACAGTGACCCAGCCGCTCAAGAGGCCTGCGTCCCCATGGCAGCAGTCCCCCAAGGGAAGGCGGGGTGTTCATGACGCAGTGCTCATGGGAAAGTCGGGTGAGGATGGCCCTTCGTCTCCATCACCCCTTTGCCTTCCCCCCGGCTGAAAAGGGCCTGCAAACACACGCGACCTGCAGTGCCTAAACAGTCGCCGTGTAGGTAGCAGTGCCGCTACCAGTGCTCCACGAGCAGCGCCACAACCGCGACAACCCACCTAGTAAGGCCCACTAGGCTAATGTCCCGCTAGTTAGGTTATTTTCCGCCAGGGCTCTTTCTCTGCCTGTGTCTCATTTACACACGCTTTCAACTCTCCAGCCCCCCTCTCGCCAGTGTACCAGTACCAGTAGATCGCATATCACATATCGCATCATCATCATCATACCCATGTCATTATTGCCATTCCCTCCCTCCCTCCCTCTCTCGCCCTCACCGGAGGGTTCAGCTTCCTCCGTCGTGTCCAGGAGGTTGGTAGATGAATGCGCCGCCAGGGAAGTCGACGGGGGGACCCCCGTGAAGTCCAAAGAGGCCGTACCGCTGCCGCCACCGCCGCCCGTTTGCCCAAAGTCGAGGCCGCCGCTCTGCTGCTGCACGTGCGACAGCCAACCCCCTGGTCCGGAGCCGACGCTGCCGCCAACGCCGCCGCCCTGGCCCGCCGCCGGGTTCACGTGATACGGCCCAATTAGCGGCTGCTGCGGGAGGTGTCCGATAGCCTGTTGAGGCCTTGCATGGGCCGCTGCTGATGAGCTTAGGCCCGTTGCCATCCCACCGGCACCACCACCGCCACCTCCAGCAGCGGCAGCAGACCCGCCAATCCGCTGTTGCTGCTGCTGCTGCTGTTGCTGCTGCTGCTGCTGCTGCTGCAACTGCATGTGCTGCTGGTGTTGGTGAAGTTGCTGAAGGTGCTGCTGCAACTGGGGGGCACCTAGGGGCAGCGGCCGAGCCCCTGGCGGCAGTCCCACGCCCTGTCCCGAAGCTGGGCCGCCGCCGCCGCCACCGGCTCCCCCGCCAGCCATCTCTCCTGCGCTGCCGCCACCACCGCCCTGTGCATTCCCTCCTACGTATATCCCAACGGAGGCCAGCCCGGTCACCGTCAGCTGGTGGTGGCTGGTGGATCCTGGTGTGTGGTACAACGACGTCGCCGACGTGGACTCCGACGGCGCCAGCGCAATGTCAGCCGTTGTCCCTACAGCGCCGCCGCCGGTGCCGCTGGGGACAGTCGCTGGCGCTGCGGTCAACGGCATCTCCTCCGTCAGGCCCGTGTACAGCGTGCTGGCGTTAGAGAGAGTCCTTTGAAGCTGACTGGAAGATGGCACTCGGTTAGGTGGCCCCGAAACCAGGCCCAAGGAGGTGCTTTCGAGCGGTACGAACGTCGAGGTGTCTAGTTCGTACGGTGCAGAGGCGCTGGCAGTAACGCTTCCACGGTGCTGCACAGGGCCGACGGAGCCGATGCTCGTGCTCTGCTGGCTGCGTCGCGACTGCTGCTGCGGATGATGATGATATGAGCTCTGTGCCGTGTTGAGCAGTAGGGCGTGGTCGCTGGAGAGACTCTGTCCGGCGCTGCCAGCTGTAGGGGCAGGGAGCAATGGGAGGGATAAGTGGACTGGTACAAAGGGTGCAAAGAGCAAGATTCGAAAGAGGACGGAAAGGTTTTACACGGGGGTAAGATGTAGGGGCGACGAGCAAGGAATGGGTGGTGATCGGGGATGCCACCGAGTCGGCCCCGGGCTGGAGAGGTGGTCTGTCGGGCCAAGCCAAACGAACAAGCACATAAGCGAAGGCCGGGGGACCATGGACTTAGAAGGCCGCCTGGCGTTCTCCGCGCCGGCCTTCCCAGGGGGAAATCTAACAGGGGTAACAAGACACATGGATCGCGTTATCAAAGAGCTTTCTTCAGTGTTTTGCATCTCACAAACGGCAGAAGACCATCGCTGCGACGCAAAGTGAGTGTGACACAGTACAATTGAGCAGCTGGAGTCCGGTGGGACCTAGATAGGTATCGAAGTCCTTCGTTATTAAAGGCAGTTATGCAGCTCGAACTCTCGACAGGAATACATGCTTTGAGGACGCGGAGAAGTGAGACGCAACGAAGGGCAAGGAAAGAAATGCGAATGAAAGGAGCTAGGGGAGCCAGCCAAGAATGGGAAGAACGAAGAGATAAGGAAAAAGGGATACATGGGAATATGCATACACCAGGTAGGGAGAGGGCGCTCCACTCCGAGGAAGGAGCGGCGCTCACCTCCCGGCTGCAGCGATGGTGGGGGCAACGGCGCTGCTGACGCTGTCACCGCTCTCGCACCTGCCACCATTCGCACATCCACCACGGAATGCACACCGCCGCCGCCGCCACCTCCCGACAACAGCCCCCCTCGCTGCATGTGCTGCAGCTGTTGCTGCAAACCGGCAGAAGCCTGCAACACTAAACGCGGCCGAATACTGCCGCTGCCGCCGCTATTCACAGCGCCGGCGGCGGCTGCCGCCGCCGCGGCTGCATGCCCAGACACGGACACCGACGCACTGCGTACGGCAGCTGCGGCTGCCGCCGCCGCTGCGGCGTCGGATTCGCTGCCGGCTGCACCGCCTGCCGCACCCAGCTGCCCCAGGACTCCGGCCGCATCGCCGTCACACGGCGCCCCGGAGGATCCAGGACTCCGCTGGAACGGCTGCGACTGCTGCTGCTGCTGTGCTTGTTGCTGATCACCGCCGGACGAAGTCCCCGTCCCTCCCTTCCAGGGCACCCGTAACTCTTCCAAGCTGTGGGCGAAGAAGCACGAGGGCCGCGTGCATTGGCTGCCGTACGTGCACATGAGGGCTTTATACCTGCGAGCGGGAACAGGGCGGGGAGAGGGAGCCGTGGAAGTCGGTTAGTATCGCCGGCATGTGTTTCTCAGATTCTTGTGCGTACCTATGTATGTATGTATGTTGTTACAGGGTGGTCAACTTCGCCAGCGGCCCCCTTTCCCGGGGCAGTCCCTGCTCTCCCCTGCTAGAGGGGCACCCTAATCCGTCACCCCATCCGA
This sequence comes from Volvox carteri f. nagariensis, assembly GCF_000143455.1. NCBI lineage: Eukaryota > Viridiplantae > Chlorophyta > Chlorophyceae > Chlamydomonadales > Volvocaceae > Volvox > Volvox carteri. Next base: position 825,115 of record NW_003307581.1, on the reverse strand, counting down.
CTTCAGAATGTATTCGTTGGGTTCGGCAACTCACCACCAGCATCCAACCAAATCTAGCGGATCAACGGCGCATCAACTTAGTTCCTGGTCAGCTCGCAAGTTGATATTATCACGTCCTACACCGTCCATAAGATGGGGGGCCACCTCCCATTTCATCACTCCTCAAACACCCGAGGAGCCGGCAGGCGGATTTGAACCCGGGTCGACTGGGTCGACTGGGAGCAGAAGTCAGGCCTTAACCTCTGCCAGCCGCCTGCATATGTATGTATGTATGTATGTATGTATGTATGTATGTATGTATGTATGTATTTGTGTTGTGTACCAGAGAACCCGACTGCCGTACGACGTCATCATGGTCCCGACCGTTGATGGATGACGTGCCACGAGATGCTGTGCTCCATAATGCTGTTACCATTGAGACCGAAAGTATGCACGCACTACCATCCTTTACCTTTGGGGATGAAGCCATTGCTCAAAAACGTTATGTGCATAGCCGCACGAGTCTCCAGCGGGGCATCCTGATTTCTGCGGTAGTTTCGGAAGAAGCACGGGCGCAGGGGAAGGGTTAAGAGGTGCTCTAACGAATATGGGCAGGGCAAGCCAGGCGGCAAAATCGGATGCGGGGGGTTGGGGGATTCGGCCTCGCGGAAGCCTATGCCTCAGGCGAGATGGAGGCAGCTTGGGCACATGAGAAGAAATATCGCGTCATGATCAGCTGCGTGGCTGCATCTACACGAGGATTCATGGGCGCCTGTACCGCAGGCAGCCGAGCATGCATGGGTACTTTGCCGAAGACCGTCTTTGAACAACGCGGTTATTAAGAACCTTTGCTCTTTGCGTTTTGCATGATTGTACTTTCTCATGTGCCTTCGGTGTTATCGGGGGGCTTTCTCCGAACCATTGCACGAACACTTAAACACGAGCAGGGATCTGTGTCTGGAAACGGCAACAGGGACCCGCTTCACCGCCTTTGTTGCGGCTAAGCTGCTCCGGTGGCGCCAAGATCCGGCACACATACCCAAAAGCTAAGGGTAAGGCAGATCGGCGCGTTCTGCTATCGCATGTCAGGTTTGGTTTTGAGGCAGCCATGCGCCCGTCGGTATTTGGGGTATGTTGAGGGGAAAGCCATGGCCTGGTCCCCTTCACTCACCGACTTCACGTTTGGGCAGAGAACCGGCTGGTAGTTGAACAATGTTGGATCTCGGCGACGTGCGGTTTCACCAGGGTGCGCGCAAGGACAGCTAGACCAGGAGTGGGCGTACGTCTTGGTACAAGGCACCACCTGACCAAACAGGGTCCGGGAAAAGGGAGGAATATGCTGAAGCAGTACACAGCTTTGGGGCAGTGAATGCTGATGCAGCACAGATGCAACTAGGTTGCAAGCACTAGCCGTTCACAAACGAATTCGCCGCATTTACAGGTGGACGTGCCATCTGAGGCGACTTTCCGACGCTATTAGCAAGGCACGGGACCTAAGGCTTAAGACCTAAGCCACACCTTAAAGCTGAGCATCCAGAACTCATCGCTGTAATTGCCCTTATGCTTCAAGCAGTGCGCCATCGGAGGCGGTTGCCTCCGTCGCCACCCCAGCGATCCTGCAAGTATTGCGGTGGTCTTGTGTTTCTGTGATTACCACAAATGAAGCAGCATCCTTGGTCCTTCCGGGCACAACAACAAAGGCGTTTCGCTTGCGACAAACCGCGACATAAGCTATCCGAGCGCCTATTCCCTTTACCGGCGCCATACCTTACGTAGGATTTTCCAAAATCGCTTGGAACGCCGGTGCGTCCAGGAAACACCCTAGCAGCTGCGGCATTCAGTGCGAGCTCACTCCCCAGTCCATAACTGCGCGCACAGCATGCTCACTTTCGCAATCTTTAAACGAAGCCAATAGCGCCTTCGATCAGCGGATGGTCGTAACAATCGTTGTGCGCTACGATTGATACGTATGATAACTAAGGCGGAGCCCCCCCGGTTTTCGTCTGAAGATAATATCGTAACTTTAAAGGAGCTGTTGGCAAATAACTTTAGGATGATAATGCTCGGGGGAAGAATCGGTTCTTGTACGGGGACATAGAGGCGTCGTTGTGTGTTCATGAGATGCCGCGACTAGATTATAATATACCTAGTCTTACTTCACCTGGCGTATAAAATGAGATCTATTACAACTGTGCAATGCTTGGTTGATGCACATGCCGATTGACGGACGTCTCCAGCCGAGCCACGTGAAAAGTTCCGAACTTGAGTGCAATCCAAATACGTAGGTGTTTCTGTAATATAAATGAATAATTGTTTAAGAAATTAAATTCAATGTACGTATGGCTAGCGCTGCTAAAAAAGTGTAGCTTTGAAGGAACCGCAATGGCCAGCCTTCGGATCAGGCAGGGCTTATGAAAACCTTGATAATTACTCTTGACGAAGAGGTTTCTGTAGCAAATGCGCCTGTTTGCTGGAAGGATGTTCCCCAGATTAATCAGAGGAGGACGACGTGGGAGCAATCCAGGTACTAACTTAGCTCAGTTCAGGTAAAAAGATTGTCCCAAATCCGTGCTTTTGACAAAGTCGTAAGAATTGCACAAAAAGCGATGGCGGCGACAATCAGAGGTACGTACGCCGTTGTTCGTAGTCCCAATAGTTGAAAGGATCAGATTTTGTATACGTCAATGGCCGTATCGACTCTCTTCTGTACATCGTGTCCATCTGCTTTTTCCTGTATAGCTAGCTTACGAACAATCCGCAATCTGGGCAGTACGGGCTCGATAGGTTCGCACCTGAAGACATGGCGAATGCAATAAAAGCACCTTTCAGCCTTGTGGCTGACTCTAAGCGGTAGAGAGCAAAAGGCTTACCAGGTTAGTAGATAGGCGACGATGTGTCGCTAACCACGAAAGTCAACGGCTGCGGGTGGACAACTGATTTGGGATGCCCCCCAATTGGCGATAGCAGTTGTACTCTGGACATGCGAAAAGCTTTTTGCTGGTTATAAGATATAAATTGTGCAGCCCCTTTAGTTGTGTATAGGTCTAAGCTTGCTATACATGAGCATAGTCTTATGCTTTCTATGCTTGCGTATATCATTCTACCTAAGGCCAAAACTTTCGTTTACGAAGACTCCGCGCTTACGAAGACTCCGCGCCACGGAAGCCGACAAAGTGCTGCGATGCCGGGATAGGATGCTGGATTGCTGCGGTGCCTTCTTGTTGGTGATGTTGTAGCGGGCTACCGAGCTTCTATGCCTGAAAGCAAAGAAGCCGTGCCAAAGGGCACATCGCCTGACGCTGCATGAAACATAAACCAGAAAAAGTATACCGACTAGTCCGTAATGGCATGCAAACCTACTCAACAGGCTGGGTACAGACTACGACCAGATTAGCACTGCTGGTACCAGCAGGGGGACTTTGCCGATATGGGCCCCTATGAGCGATAACCTCGTGCCTACCAATACCGGGAAGTTCTTGTGGTTACATGCCGCACTCCGGGTGTCACGAGAGCTACCCTGGAGGTAGGTTGCGCTGCCACACACAGGAGTCCAAGCTACCTAAGGCCGCAATAATTACCTCAAGGAACGACTTGAAACGACCCAACCATGCTACTACCCCCCAGCCACAGTAAACACCCAAACCCCTGCCCGCGCTGGAACACTCTCAAGCCCAAGGGCGCTCTGAACGCAGGACAAGCTGCTGCTTACAGGTTGCTTATTGTCGCCGAGAGATAAACGTTTCATACTTCGCGGCTATGACCGCTACCTGTGGGCTTCAGCGCGTTGGAACTCACTGCGATTTCGGCAGCTTCTTAGCGAACATATGTACACCGGTATCCACGAGTCAGGCATTTGCATCAATGGCTTTTGCTTATGAAGCAGATGGGAGTGAGGCCATGCGCTTCTGTACGGGGTCCCCGACCTGCGGCGCTGGGGTCCTGAACTACGTCGCGGCCTATATAGGTTTCGAAGGGTTTGTCACAGCTGGGTTATGTAGCGACCCGCCGGATAAGGCCGCATTGCCCTCTTAGCAGATTTTTACAATTGAAGGCCGATTATCAGCAGGCGACACATCCTACTGACTTGCCTTACGGCACGTGGGGCTTGGTTTCCAAACGTGGAAGAGGGTTACGCAGCTGGGGTTTCGATTAGGGGGCCCCAATCCAGCCAGGCACCCGAGCCCGTGCTTCCTTGCATGTGCTGAAAACATTAGTAAGAGAGGGTGCTGCATAAATACACCATTTAGCTGCTATCCAGGCATTCGAAGTTTGGTATATATCGCAAGTACGAATGTCCCATTAAGGTTAATTCCACGTGAAGATTCGTTTTCCAGCCTTTGCGTTACTTTTTGTTTTCTTTCCATTTGGAAACTGGCAGTGCAACTGTACCTTCGACTTGATTCGGCGATACGGCTGCTCTGCCCCTTCCGGTACGGCCCTCCGCAGCCTGTCGTAAGGGCAACGCTATGTGTAGGCACCATCTGCTGAACGTTTAAAGTTCCGAAGTCGAAATCCTCGGCCGTATGATCGTAGTATGTCCTCTCAGAGACGCGCGGCCCTTTGACGTACGTCGACGTAGTGTACGGTGAGCGATACATTTTAGAGTCCAGCCTCAAGAATAATTAAAACTTATTAGATCTATCTGTGTCAGACAATGTCAACTGCTATTGCCACCTGTACGTCTTGGCGTGCCGTGCCACAATAGTGATACGTCACTCAGGGTGTATTTCCAGTGCGGATTAAGGCCAGGGATTAAGGTCCCGCTATTCCCGGCTAATCCCCAGCTAATCCCTGGCCATTCCGAAGGCCGGGGATTAGGGCGGGGATTAAGGCCGTACAAAGGGCGATGCACATTTTTTGATGCGATCTCGACGCTAATATTACCAGTTCTGAATTGCTTTGGGCAGTAGGCATCGTATGAGTATAAAATATGGGCAGGAAGCGCACTCTTCTCGCCGTTGTGGCCACCGTTGAGGCCTTACATTGAGGTAGCACCTTTCGAGTAAACCAAATCAGATATTGCTTACTTGAGGTCATCCATATGGAATTACCTAGAAATTAAAATAAGATATGACGCCATAAATGCTAATCCAGATACGGAAAGTTACTACCTGGGTGGGGCCAGGTAATAACTTTTTTGTCACAAGTTGCCAGGTAAATACATGGACATCAAGTTCAGTTTATGTTCTTTCCTAATCTCTTGCTAACTCCTGCTAGTCCTCTGAATAGAGGACACGGTGTCCTGAGGAACTTCTTAATCCCCGGCTAATCCTGCTTAATCCCGGTGGGATTTCCACTGCTGGGATTAGCACAGGGATTAACGCTAATCCCTGGCCTTAATCCGCACTGGAAATACACCCTCATGGAAGCGCTGCGGGGCTCCTTTCCCACATCCAAGTCCTTAAATCTCTATACTTCATCTGCGTGATAAGCATAACTTCATGAGACGACACTTACAAGATAAAGGCGGTGGCTGTCACAACGAGTTGGTGCGTGGTTGAAACAGCTTGAAACTGCGGTTGGTAACCGCAGCGGGAGTCTGATCATATTCCCATGGGAAGGGCGCCCTGAGAGTTCAATATCCACCACTGATGGCCGCAGGCAATGATGCATCTGTAGCGAGGCGCCTAACGTATGAGAACATAGGCTCACCGTACAGCCCCCGATATGGTTGCTTGGGTTTGCGCTTATATCCTTGGCCTCCTTGGCGCTGCGGTCTTCCCTTCTGATCTGGTCTTAAAAGATCCCTTGCCTCATCACCATTGCTCTCGTGCTTTCACCGCGCATATGCATGGCCGCAGTAGCGGCGATTTTAGCTGTGGGCTGTGTATAGGATTGCCTCCTGGAGCTCCCATGGTTGCCCCCACCGGTCTCCTCTCTTTATCCCCAATCAGCATCTCCTCGCGCGTCGTATGGCCGGCGGAGTAGCTGCTGTTCCATCCCTTTGAACGCAATCTAACTTTTTGCTTTACGTTTATATCTATTCCGAGCTGCGATGCACCCTCATCGCACGCACAACAATCAGGCAGCCACCGAAAAGGTGCTCATTACAGGTGCCGGGTGCTAGGACGTCAGTTTATGTCTCACGATCTTACCTCTCTGACGCCTTATTTGCCACAGGAACGTACACATTTATGCACACACGGTGACACTGGCACTATCTATGCTTTAACGGCTGTTTCAATGTTTCCGTACATGCCGTATACGGAACAATGAAACGTACGCTTCTTTTGGCCGCCATACCGATGGACACCTGAGGGCGGCACTGCAACTACATAGTACGTATTAGCTCGGACAAGGACAGACTACTTGTTTTATGTTTTTATTTTCTGACTCGTGTAAGGAAACGTTTTTTTGTAATGATGCCTATGTTTCAGCGCACAACACGTCATGTAGTCTTCGCTTTAACTTGTGGGTGATCCATGAGCTAATGGGCTCGTCTGTCCTTACAAGCTCATGAATCCTTATCGCCAACCGACGACGCCATGAGCTTCAATCTTCAGGCACATGAGCTTTATCCGTCAGCGGTTGGTGCTCATATTGCAGCAACTCTTAGGGTCCAGTGAAATAGTAATACTTGTTTTGTAAAGGAACGGGCAATCTTGACCGAGCGATGGCGCTAAGAAGGAAACGAATCGAAGGCGGAGACTGCTGCAGCAAAACGGCAATCACCCTGTCGCCTCCTCCTCTTTAGCGCTCGTGGAAACTGGCGGCAAGGCTCTTGCCGAAGGTCGTCTTGGCTTCATTAGAGACCGGGTCAGATCCTAAGTAGATGTCGAAGAGGGAGGAGCACAGAGCACCCGAGCTGATGGTGCCCTTCTGTGGGGAAGCAGGAAAAGAGGAAGGGGCGGACATCAGCGGTCATGGGCAGCATGGCTGCTAGGGGCCCGGCGCAGCGGGCATGCACAAAGCACGGCATGAAAGCGGGGTTTTGAAGTGGAGGCGCAAACGCATTCCAAGGGCATGATACTGGAAAGCGCTCTAGATCATGCAGGCGTATCATGGTAGATACCCTCCACCGGCCGCCCGCCCAGCCCAGGCCAGACCGCACCTGCTGTCCCCCGACCTTGGTGACCAGCTTCTTGTTGTCCGGGCAGGTGAAGGCGATCTCGAGGCCCTGCGCATCATCAGCACCAGCAGCACATACCAGCTCCCGGTGTGAGCATGCCATGCAGCCGTGCCGAAACGCGGCAGGGCGCCGTTGTTATCAGGACACCTAAGTAACCCCATCCCAGCCCGCATACACAAACAAACGGACACACGTGAAGTAAGCACGGCATCTCCTCCTAGTACGTATGGTTGGGACTTCAAACGCACGACGCCTGCACGGTATGAACCCTCCATCCCTCGCATCCACAAGGCGGAGGGCCGGGTGGGCCTCGAGAGCAAGGTGTCATGATGCACTGGAAAGAAGTAAGACGCTAAGCCTTCACCCTACCCTCTCGAAGTGCACTCCGTCGAACTGCTTGCGAAACTCCTCCAGCGTCCCTGGCTCGCCGGCCTGCGTAGGAAATGCATGTATCCGGTACAGTGCCGTACGGTACGGAAAGAGGATTAAGGCAGGCAGGCGAGCGGCGACTCAGTGCCCATCGTGATCACGGCATTAAGCTAACATACGACCCGATACATCCTAGATTGCACACCGGATGCGACCTACTGGCAGCCAGGTGCAGCCGGCCGCGGCTGGTGGTCAATCGGTTAGTGACGTTCATGATGACGTCACATCATCCCTACGCTCTCATATACTCACCCGCCCACCCAGCCATCTAGGCCACCAACCTTCAAAACCACACGCCTACCTGCTTCAGCCTGGGAGCAAGACGCTCCTCCAGCGCCTCAAGAAACTTCCTGAAGAGTATCACACATACACGGAGCCACCATCACACACACAACAAGCAAGGCACACCACATCTTTGCAACTCAGAAACCAGGATGATATCATGGCAGCAGTAGCAAAGAACAGCAGCAGCCGCAGCAGCTCGTGCCCATCTCTTCCTTTATGAGAGGAATCCCTCAGTGGCTACAGGTGCCATTAGCGCCCAGGGCTTGGGCCACAGCCGCCTCCCGTTACACCCGCCAAAACAGCCCTAGCAGCCCCCCAACTCCCTTCCCCCCCTTACACACCATCAGTCACCCGTCTGCCGTTCCATCCGGATCATCTTACCCAGGTGGATCTCTCCAGCCCCGCTCCCTTCCCCTCCTCCCTCCCCCCCTTCCTCAAGGCGGCCTGACAGCTCCCCTCGCTCCACGGCACCCTGCACGCCGCTCGCCGTCGTCGTCAGGGGCCGCGCACTCCCTCCTTTCCCTCCTTTCCCGATCCCCCTCCCATTCTCACTTGCGGTCCACCAGTCGTGAGCTGATCACCAGTCGCAGGGTCTTCTCCACATTGGGGGCCGCCACCACGGCTGGGACCACGACGTGAACAGGCGGATAGGCGTGTGGGCAGGCGCGGAAAGGGTGGGGAGGCAGGCAACCGGCAGAAGATCCAGGCAGGCAGTGCTGATGGGGGGCTGTGGGGCAGCCAGGCAATTGGCTGTGGAGCCACGTAGGCAGGCAGTGCTGGATGCTGGTTGCTGATGTACCATCTTTTGGTTTGGGAGTGGGAGAGACAGGAAGCGGTAATTAGGGTGGGGGGCCGAGGGATCACGATGGCACGCTAGGGCATCGGGCAGGGCCATTGTACGGCGCCATGACAGCACCATAATCATCATACCGTCATAAAAGCTCTGGTCCTTGACCAAGTCCTCCACGGGCTTCTTCTTAAATGCTGACAGGGTCGACTTGGCCGCGGGCGCGTCCACGTAGATGCCCAGAGCGTACACTGCGAGAAGAGCGGTAATGGTGTCCGCACGGTGGCGCCAGAAGAACGAATGGAGGGAAAGCACAGTGAGATCAGCTCCGGTAGGGATACTACAGCCCCGGAGAGAGCACAAGCCTGGCCGGCATGTTTTTGTTTCCAGCATTACTTCGCGCACATGGACAAGCATCCGTGCACACAAAAACACATTAATCTCCGCCAGCTCACCGTTAATGTCCTTGATGAGAATCTTCTTGCTTCGCACTCTGCAAAATAACTCATCTTGTCAAAACCTTGCTTGTCCGTTGATGCGACGGCATGAAGATCTTACCAATCCCAAAGCATTCCATTAAATGCTTGATCCATGCAATCTTATACTCAGGGCAACTATGTTGACAGCTATATAACTGCTTAAACGCTAGGCAGGGAGTCGCCCTGACTTATGCCACTGTAACGCCAACAGCCTAGACGGACTTAGCGCTTTTCCAGTCAATTAAGCCGTAGCTAAAGACGTGTTGAATCTTCACCATGTCTAGAACCTAGCAGCCAATAAATTTCGAGCCAGGGAAGCAAATCTTGTGCTCAAAGCCGACCTACCCACCCGAGACCAGCGAGGGAAGGGCATTGCTTTGTCCGAAGGTAGCAATACTCCGGAGGAAACTCGTATCCAGTTGCTGGCTCCTCTCGGCCACCTTGCGCTCCAGGTCGTCCGAGCCCCGATAGGATGGACGAGGACAGGGATGCCAAAGGAGGTCCGCCGGTAGGAGGGGCAGCCTTTGCAGACCAGAAGCGGAAGTTCTCTGCTTTCAATCCATTTACATTGCTGGCGGTGGCATAGTCCCTGCTTCCTCATGGCACTTGGCTGCCCTCGCAGGTCTGGAAACTGACCATTTCAGTGATCCAAATAACAATACGTACAAGTGATGTAACCCCACTGATACATATGTATAAAGTATTATGCAGATATTGCCACACGAATAGATCACTGCACGGGCCGGCGAACATCGCACGCATCTCATGTTGCCGTACAAAATAAGCAAGTTTAAGGACGTCATCGCTCTACAGTCTTCGTGGCATTTATAAGGGAAATATTGCGCCGTTCCGGTACCAATTTCTGAATCTACGTATTCAGCCTTGTAGAAACACACGTAGGAACACACCATAGCAAATCTACGTACTTGCACGCTATCCTACCTTCTGGCTAACATGGAACGCACATTTTGGCCACTTGCACAGTTGTTGCTGACCCAACCAACATAGGTCCATTGTGCATCTTGACAATAAAGAGCGTATGTCTTAAACCCTGGTACAGCTGCACACCATTCCCAGCGGATTTCCCTCTTGTCATCGATAAGAACTCAACAGGGACACCGCATGAAGGAAAAGCTGAAGATGTAACTCAGTCCATCATTTTGCCGAACTCAACACTAACTCATTGAGACAGTGGGGAGTGAAGCTCTGGGATAGTGGGGCCGGAGTGGACGCACAGTGGACGTTTCCGTTAGCCTTCCAACGACAATAACAGAGTCGACCGTCGTTACGATCTCGTGACCGCTTTTTAGAAGAATACGTGCGACCCACCAGGTCACCTATAATTCAATGTGTTGAAAGATAAATTTTGGTTGAACAGTTTCGCCATCGCAAATGGCCCTACCGTCAGAGGAAGATGTCGGCATTACTGAGTATGTGTCGACAATGCCAGGGTTTAACAGCATTCTCAAGCATCGGTGAGCCCTCCTGCTCTTCTTTATCACTTTTGATATAAAGCTGCTCCGTAAACTCTTGAGGTCCAGACCTGTTGCTCGCGGCCGCCGCCGGACCGAAACCGCATGCACAATGCGTAGTTGCAACTTTCGCCAAGCACCTTCAGAGAGGCCTTAAGCGAGGACGTTGTGGCTGCAGATTTCGAGACTTTCAAGTGCATGAGATTGACCCCAAAGGACAGATCGCTCATTTGACTTCCCTGGACCCCGAGTCCCAGGTGGGCGCTCGGCACCAGCACCTCCTCCTCCGCCTTGCTTTTACATGAATGGATCTCCTAGATTGGCTTCCTGGCAAGGCAGCTGGTCCCACTACAGCCAGCCCCGCTGGCCATTGGGCTATAGTTTGGCCGGGGACCCCCCGGCTTCGCCCTTATGGCTCGCAGTACAGCTATGTACGAGCGACACGTGGCCGCACAAGTGCTTCTTTGATCACCCACTCCAGTTTGGTTTTTCGATACGAGGGACACACGCACCGGCACGCGCGCATGCCGACTGGATATATCATATGCCTGTTGCCTTCTCAGTTCCATCAGCTCTCAACTTTTCTCCCACGTTCAGGCGCCGGGGCCCAGCAGATCCGCCCCTGCTGCAACGGCAACGGCAGCGACTGCGACTCCAAACCCCAACCGAAACGGCATCTCAACACCGAATCACGATGGATTTGCGCCCGAGAAGTTGGCGGCTGCCCGACCACAGCTGGTCGCATCGTTCGAGGTTCTCGCCGGGCCGGAGAACGGCGCGCTGCTGGACGGGCTGCTGCGACGTGTAATCATTATGTACGGCGGCAAGGTACGGCAGCAAGCTAGCGACCACGGCGATAAGCCGGGACTATCTTGCACTGGGGCGGTTTAGGGCTCGTCGGGAGTGTTGCTGTGGAAGCTGGAAGAGAGCGACCCCGAAAGCAACAGCGTGCTATGGAACGCACCGTCCTTTTGGGGCGTTTGTATGTATGTGTGTAACTTCCCATGAGTATAATGACCTTTTCCCCATAAATAAGAATCTGCCCTCAAAATACCGTTAATGTTGGATTACCACCCAGTTGAATATAAGGGGTAATGTATGTATGTATGTAACACGCCTACATACATTGGACTTAAAGCTAGGACGACTGTTCGGGTGTTCGAGGACAGCAACGTTATCGACAACGCGGGCGATGCCTGTTCTTTTGGGGCAGCTGGGGTGCCAGTATCTCCCTTTGGGGATGTGGGCTGCTAGCTGCGGCTGTCGGGGGCCGCGGGAGTTTCCTGCCAGTCCACGATAAGCTGTGCTGGTCCTCCAGTGTTGGATCCTAGCCCTACACACAAGCCACACAGCCCTGCACATAAGGACACACATCGCGGCGCAGCATATCACTTATCACACCACGCATGTTCATTGCCCGCTGAGGGCCCCGAGGTTGTCCTCCCTGCCCGAGCAACTGTAAAACACGCCGTATAATGCAAACTGCAGGTCGGTGAGGGGGAGGAGGTTCAGCGCCAGGAAGAGGGCAGCGCTGCGGTCAGTGCAGCAACTGTGACGAAGAAGGAGGAGGAGGAGGTAGAGGGGCTAGACGGCGGGGCCGTCAAAGCTGACGACAACAGCACAAAGCTCAAGTCAGTTGCCCCAACCGATGCAACCGACACAACTGCAACTGTCAACACGTCTGCAACAGGCGACCGACCATGCGGCAGTGTTGATAACATGTGCGAGGACATCCGCGAGGGCCTCCAACAGCCCCGCGAAGGGGAGGAAGAGGAGGAGAAGAAGAAGAGCGAGGTGGAGGCAATAGCAGCGGCGACGGCTGCTGATACTGCAACTGCCAAAGCTACTGCGGACCCAGCAACAACAGCCATAACAGCGGTAGCCGCAGCAGTACCGGCAGCGGGTGCCGGCGCTGTCGCCGCGGCTCGCGGTCCGTCCGGTCGGGTCCTTTGTGCGCTTGAACGGACCTCCGTGTTGCTGCTGCCTATCGCCAGCAAGGAGATTCGCACGGTGGGTGCGGTTGTGGAGTATGTGGGTTAGGGTCGGGCTTGGGGTTGGGGGCAGCCGCCGAGCAAAAAGACGGCAAAAAGACGACAGCTGCGGGCGGGCGCCGCCCCGCCTTGGGGAGCAATTTGACTTGGGGAGCAGCCTAGACGCGACACGGGCCTGCCTATCTAATCTGTTCAGAACGGATAAACATGGGCTTCATCGGGGTTTTCGGCCCCGGGGATTCACGGGGAGTTACGAGGCATCGGCTCCCACTCTCTCCCTTCCGGACGATCCCATTTCCTTTGTGGCCGTTGTTTCGTTGACCTCGCCGCGATGACGAAATGGATCCCACAGGCCGTACATGAGTTCTTCCGTACGGCACCCGGGCTGCCGCCCATGCGTACGGAGACAGTCGCCGCCGCCACCACCACGGCCACAGAGAAGCCGCAGCAGCAGCAGCAACAAGAAGAATCGGCTCTGCTTCCGGTCAGCAGTCCCTTGGCGGCGGCGGCGGTGGCGGGGGCGGCGGTGGCGGCGCGGGGGCCAAACGCGGCCCTCCTGACGGCGCTGAAGGGGAACGGCCAGCGAAGTGGGGCGGCGGGCGAGGAGGTCAGGGTCGCGGCGGCAGGGACGGCGGTGGTTCCGGGCGAGGCAGCGGGCGGGGAGGGGTCGCGCGCGGCGGCGGACGGCCTCCTGGGGGTCCACAGCCGCAACAGCCGCCTCCCGCACCGACCCGCATTGAGATCATCTTCGATCCGTGGGATGTGGGAAAGGCAGCAGCAGGCGGCGCGGGTGGCGGCGGCCGCGGCGGCCGCGGAGGTCGCGGAGGTCGCGACGGCGGCGACGGAGGAGGAGGATGGCGGGGGCGCGGCGGCCGAGGCCGAGCTGACTGGGAGGGGGGGCAGCACAACTTCGTGCGGTTTGTGCTATATAAGGAGAATATGGACACTCAGGTCGGGTTAGGGTGGCGTCTTTGTGCACTGTGTGCTATGTGTGCGGTATTGTATGCTTTATATCACAGCTGGCCGGGGTGGCCACCGGTATGCACCGGGGTAACAGACAACCCTGACTATGTGCGTGCGGTACAAGGGACTTACAGGACGTAATAGTATAAGACGCGCTGTAATGCGTTGCAGCTGGGCTGGGCAGTGTGTGGGCGGCCCCCCGGTGTGCCGCAAGGCGCAGAGTCTTCGCGCGCGCGCGTGTTGGTGCGCGTTGGCGGTGTTGGGGTGTGTGGTGGGGAAGGAGGAAGTGTTGCAGTCCAGCAAACCAGTCCATCGCGGATAGGGAAACGTCAGCACCCTGATGTGGCGGGTGCACTGAACCGGTGTGTACCTACCTGGCCCTACGAGGGTTGCTGTGGCGTTCTTGCTATCACCTGGCCTTCCACCCCCACACACACCCCACACCCCACCACCACCACGATCAAGGTCCCGTGCAACTCCTCTACCTTTAGCGGCTCCTCGCGCTGCTCCTGTCACGTGACTTCCCCTCCCCCCATGTCACATCGTACACCACCACAACTTCCGTACGGAATGCTCCTCCCACCCACACGGCCCCTCGCCTAGGTCGCACTCAACACCGTGGCCCGCATGTTGCGCATCACCACGGGCAACTGTTTCGGCTTTGCAGGTGGGTGGGAACGGCGCTGTACGGCACTGTACGGCTCTGTATGTCCCGGGGGCGTTACAGTGCGTTCCCCCCCAGGCGCGAAGGGTGTCTCCGCAGGGGGTTGCGGTGGCAGGTGGCGTGTGGGCGTGTGGGAGGTAATTGAGACCGGCTGGGGGAGGCCCTTCGGGGACTTCAGGTGTAACCCGAAGGCGAGCAGCCCAGCGAATGCGCGGAGGGGAGGCGAACTGACGGCCGCCGGGCGAACTGGCGGCGGAGCTACGTACTAGAAATGGAATCTAGGAGAAGTTGAAACCGCGAGGGAGCATTTGTGCGGGCCCCAATGTGTCATGGGGAGCCGATGTGACCAGCCCCTAACGGTATTCCTAACTGCACAACCAACCGCATCACGAAGCGCTCAACTGACGGCCCCCTGGTGCTGTACACACACAGGCACCAAGGACAAGCGCGGTGTGACGTGTCAGTTCGTCAGTGCCTTCAAGGTGAGTGAGTGAGGACGTCTCCCACGGCTCCCGCCAGCTCCCGTCGCGTGTGTGTTTTCACGACCTGAGCCGCGGACAGGAACTGGCGAGGAGGCTGGGTGGCACACGCGAGTAACTCACACGAGTGCCGTATTGAGGGAAGCAACCCGCATCGACATGGGAGAAGAAATGTCAGGCAAAGGGAGAGGAAGGATGGGTGTGTGGCTGTGTGGATGGCTGTGTGGATGGCTGTTGAAGCAATGCTAGAAAGCAATACCTACCCGCCTCACCAGACGACAGTATCCTTTTGGTGAACCGGACAAAGCTATGTGATCGTGTGTTCATGTATGTTTTCTTCCCCTCCGCCCCCGTCCTCCTCCCCCCCCTCCTTCTTCCCCCCCCTCCTTCTTCCCCCCTTCCTGGTGCGCCGCTGACCTTCTTCCCCTGGGCGGCCCCCCACCTCGCCACCTCGCGTGGGGGGTGCAGGTGGCCCCGGCCCGCCTGGCCCTCCTGAACACCCGCCTGCGCGGCATCCGCGTGGGCACCTTCTCGTTCAGCGGTGAAGGACTGCGACTGGGCTGTCTGGCGGGCAACGAGTTCCACCTGGTCATGAGGGACGTAAGGCCCGCGGGGCCGGAGGCACCGGCAGTAGCAGCTGCAGCAGCCGCGGACGCAAAGTCGATCGAGGGAGAAGCCAAGATCGAGTCTGCGACTGGAGGGGGAACTGACGGGGTTTCCGCAGCCGAGTTAATCGCCCAGGTACGGGGCCAGAGCAAGCTGGAGCTTGTATGTGGTGCATGGGGTAAGTAAAGGTAGGCGCAGAGCCCGCAGTAGCAGCACCAGCAGGAATACCAAGGGCAGTGTTGAAGCTCAGCTACGAAACACGCGCCAAAAGAGGTCCAAATTCGGACATTGGATCCAGATTTTGACGTTATGGATGAAGCCAGCCTCCCATGAATTAGCTTCCATCCCCACGTTTTTTATGCACTGGGGCAGGTGACGGCGGCGTGTGAGGCGGTGGCGCGGACGGGCTTCATTAACTATTTTGGTCTGCAGCGCTTCGGCACTGGCGGAGCTCCCACCCACGAGGTGAGGTGCGGTGCTGTGGGGGGAAAGCTTAGCTGCGCAGCTGCCGATCGGGAGGCCGGGCACTGTGACTGCGTCGGGTGGCGCTGCCATCCCCCTGACCCCCTGACTGACAGGCGGACCGACCTCCCGTTTTGAACTCGGGCAATTTGTGCATTGGAGACGTTGGCAGTTGGTGTTTTGAATCTGCATCCCGTGGTTGATTCCGCCGTCTTTGTTCACCCCGTTGGAGCTCCCTCGCGGTTTCGGTTGATTTGGGGTGGGGGTTGGGGTGGGGGTTTGGGGAGCTTGTGCGGTTGCGATCGCGTTTATTTACCCACCCACATGCCCCTTGACCCACCATTCCCAACCCAAAGCATGATGACCTCATATGGCCCCCCGCCGTCATACAATTCCACGCCGTCATGGCGTACTATGGAACAACATGCCGTACAAAGTGCCACCGTTGGTGTTTACACTGTGGGGCTGTGCGCCTGCAGGTGGGCCGCGCGCTGCTCCGCTGCGAGTACGAAAACGCCGTACGCCTTGTACTGACAGGCCGATCGGACGAACGGCCGGAGATTGCGGCGGCGCGGCGGCTGTTCTTCGAGGAGGGCGACGCCCAGGTGGGAATCGGGCCCCGCTTCGTTCTGGCGTACACATACAAATACACATACACGTACACTGCGGTGTCCGCGCCCTGGCCGTCCGCTGGCCACTGGGGCGTTGAATTCCCCCCGGGGGTGGCTCGTGCTTTCCCGCATAAACACCTTCGTCCGCAACATCACCGCGACACTTTTGCAAGGCACCTGGAAGGATGTTGGGAAGAGTCTAGAACTTCTGTGCCGCTCTTCCGCGGCTCCTGCCTTCCGGGGGCGTCGCATGACACACCGCCTCCTCCTCAACCCCAACCCCACGGCCATTCATCGCTCTGCTCCCTAACTTAGCCTCCAAAATGGTTTCGGGGCATAGGGTGCTTTGCGCGGCATCCCGAACTACATGCTGGGGGAGCGTGCCGTACTGGGCGCCCTTGTGCGGCAGGGCGCCACGGCCTGGTCTGCCGCCATGCGTGCCGTACCCCGCACGCTGCGGATGATGTACTTGCATGCCTGGCAAAGCCACGTCTGGAATCTAGCTGCAAGTCACCGGTGGGCCCGAGGGGGGTTGCGTGGAGGTCGGGGGAGGGTCGGCGAGTGTGTGTACGTGTGTATGCGTGTGTGTATGTGACGCGACTAACGCTACATGTACGTTGGTCGATTGCACCAAAACTTACAGCGCGTGTGTCTATTTTGCATGAACAGTAAATTTGTGTGTCCGTCTGCCGGTCTATCTGTCTGTGCGTGACAGAGGTGATGACTGCTTAACTGTCATGGTGTAGCGGGATATGTTGGGTTGTGGACGCTTCCGCGTGGCGAATGGGAGTGGGTGAGAGTGAACTGAGTGTGCTATTGACAGTTGCTTACTGCGCCTGTGTATGTGTGTAAGAGTGCGCGCGCATGTAAGTATGTGTATGCGCGCACTCTCGTGTGTGCGTGCGTGCGTGCTTGTGTAACGTGGAATGAATTGGACCACAATCTGAATGACCTTGGCGCTGGAGCGTCAAGTCTCTCTCTTACGGTGTCCTGCAGGATACGGGTGTACGGCCATGACCGAGTGGTGGCTGGGGATCTAGTCATGCCGCGCGGCGCGGGCACTGCTGCTGCTGCTGGCGGCGGCGACAGTGGCGGCGGTGGGTTGCTTGACGGCGACGTCGGCGGCGACGCGGGGGAGGGCGCCGATGCCATGCTAGAGGACACGTCGGAAGGTCCGTAACTCACCCAATTGTACGGTATCACTAAGGTATCGTACCATGCTTGATTAAGACCGGCCATCCACTGCAAGACCTCAGGCACGGCCACATAGCCGCATGTTCAGGCCGATGTATTGCAGTACTAGAACGGGGAGGGGGGTGACATGTTCTCTTGTGCCGGCGCTGTGCGAAGGAGGGGAGGGGCTCTTAACGCAGCCACCCCCTACGGCTTGTGGCAGTCTGCCGTGATCCCCCAAATAAAGTCAAACACCGGCTAATTTAGCCGATATAGCATTTTGCGATAGAATCCAGCTTAATTTTACCCCGACAACCGCTTGGGACAGTCTCGGGGTGCCCGGAAAAAATGCCAAACTGACAGGAAGGCTTTCGGGGGTCCCCCCGATTATTCAAGGGGGTTTCGGGTCTAAGAGGGTCTCGGGTCTAAAATATTTCCGCTGGCACAACCTGGCTGGATGACCAGTGCCGAGCGCTCTCGCGGCCCTCTGCCTTCCATGTGGTTGTTATTGTGGTCGTTGTTCCCATCGCGACCTCCCCACGCATGGTGAATTGTAACATGCTGCGTTGCGACAGCAGCAGCAGCCGGCGTCACGACCTCAGCGGCTAAGCGGTTGTCGTTGGTGCGATTGGTGACGGACGCTGACGTGGCAGCTGGGCGCTACAGCGTCTTTGATGTCGTGCTACCGTTGCCGGGCACGGAGGTGGAGTATCCCGCACACGAGACCGGCGAATGGATTCGAAAGGTGATTGGATTGGATTGGCCCTGGGATGATGTGCTGTGCTGCGTGGCACCCCTTGGGGGAGGGAGTTGTCCGCGGCCTGTCTCTTGACTTCTCCTACTCCTGGACCTACCGCCAAACTATAAATCACCAGTGCATAAAAGCGGCACAGAACACAGATGACGGTTCCGCGTCATCTGCTCATGGCTCGGACCATTTGTCTCGTTCCCAATCACATCTGGTTCATGTGGTGCATCTCCTGTGACGTATGGGTTGCTTACTGTTAGCTGTTCATGCCAGATGTTCACGTTGGGCACTGGGGACGTATGGGCCACCTCGCACACCACAATTCCGCCCTCTCACAACCACCCGTCCCGAAGCAGGCTGCAGCCGAGGCTGGTGTGGATTTAGACCAGCCCGCCGCCTCCTCCGCCAACAATTTTGAGTTGTCCTTCGCATCTCTGACCGGCGACTACCGCTACCTGATACACCGGCCCAAGGGCTTCACCTTCGCCTTTAAATGGTGAGGCGGCAGCTGGTAGGGGCTGCAAAACTGCCCCTAGCCTGAGGGGGAACAACGTGCTGCACACAATATGTAACCTCTGGTGTCAACCCAAGGGTGCTGCTTAGCAAACAAACTCGTTCTAGGGAACCGGGTGGCATAGGGTCGGCATGGTATGCGGGAACTTTGGTCCTCGATGCGAGGTGGAGGAGGTTCTTGTGTTGTTGGCCGTGTGGGGTGATGGACTGATGACTGCAGTGCCTGGAGATGCTGACGGGCGTAGTATTCTGCGAATGTGTTAGTGCACAGCATCCCCTGGTGCTGCCCGGCTGCTTTCCTGGGTTCCAGCAGCATCGTGACCTTCACCGGTGGCCCCCAGGTACACGGACCCCAATGACGACTTCCTCCTGCTTACTGACCTGGAGCTTTTGCAGCAGCAGCAGCAGCAGCAGAAACCGGGACAGCAGAACGGCAAGGGGGAAATGGAGGGGCAGGGTCAGGAGAGGAAAGGGAAGAATCCTAGCATCGACACCAGCAGCCAGAAGCAGCAGCAGCAGCAGCAGCAGCCACAACCCGTGCCAGGGCAAGCCGACGGTCCGCAGGAGATAGTATCGGAGCTGCAACATCAGCAGCAGCAGCAGGGGCCAGACGACAAACTGTCCATTAGTGAAGGACATCACGTAGTAGGGTCCGACGGAGGTGAAGGCCAGGCACAGCGGGGCGGCACACCCCTGGTCAGCGGCAGTGGGCCGCTCCTGGCACTGGAGCTTCGTTTCCAACTGCCCGGGTCCTGCTACGCCACGATGCTGCTGCGTGAAATCACCAAGGTACCTGTATAGCATCAGTAGTATGGGGAAGAACAAAGACCAATCTGATACTTGAAAATAAGATGAGGGTACGGAGGTGTGTGGTGGGCCGGGTCAAGGCAGGGTCAGGGCTGATGGAGCCGCCGGCTGGTTGCGTGGGTTTCCTGCCAACCTCCAATAGCAGCTGAAGCATTTTCTGGTTCACACTCAACCCCTTTTCCCCTTTGTATGTTGCGAAAACGCAGGCCTCCACGTCCAAGGCCTTTCACGCAGGCCTGTCCACGGCTGCCGTGCCGGCCATACAAGCAGCGACCGAGCCGCTGCCACCGTCGCTGGCGGCGGTGGCGGAGTGTGGCGACGGCGATACCGAAGGTGCCCCTACAGACCTTGCTGATGATGGGACCATCACTATTACTGAGGACTGTGAGCTCTCCGCCACGGCTGGGGCTTCCAATGCGGCCGCTATGGACGTGGACGCTGCAGGGGCGTCGACCTGACCCAGCCTTTCCGGATCCCTTTGAGGACGCTGTCTCTTCCGCAGCATCCTCCACAGTGATGCAACCTTCGCAGCCAACAACCAACCTTCAAAGCCACCAAGCCCGGGGCGAAAGTATAGGAAGGCGCCTAACTTAAGCTGCCAAGCCTCGTATTATTGGTCTCATGCCGCAACCCGGCCTTGTAAGCGTTTGCAAGCTTCGGTTGCTTCTTTTTTCCAGCCCCTGACCTTTGTCCGGGTGTGAAGGATAGCCATGCATCCAATCGCGTTGGACATGGTGCAGCTGTTCGAAACAACATATTTCAACCACCAGCACCTGCTCTTCGCCGAAGACCTGCGAAACGGCTTTGATTGACCGACTGATGGGTCATAGCCATCGCACACCGCGCCACATGACGCAAAAGCTGGAAACAAGCAAAAGAACGTCGCCGCCCTCCCTGAGAACCTGCAATGGTGTTTGGGAGCTGCACGCCACCGGAGCTCGCACGACTTGCCATGTAAAACCCATAGAACAGCCGCCGATATAGCGAAATCCTGGTTCGTGCAGGTGCCGCAGTTGCCGGACGGCATGGTCAGCGAGCACCCCAGCGCAACCCCAAACGTCAGCCACGGCCACATTCTGCACCCACACCTTCCAAAGCAGAAACCGCCATCGCAGACCTTTGAACCAAAGCATATGAGCCATCAGAAGTACAGTCGGACGCAAAACTGGACTTAACCATCAACGTTGTCGAAACCATACCGTATGATCAAATACCATAGTGATGATGTCACTAGTGTACAAGGGAGAAGGGGAACCGGGTAATGCAGCTGACCCCCTAAGCCAGTAACCTGCCGGCGTCCGCACACGCCACATGCAGATGGGTGGTGCCACTCACATGCATGTGGGGTCCCTATGGTCACACTCCCCCAAGCGCACAGCACAGAGCTGCTTGTTGTAGGACGGACCATCGCTACATCATTACTTCGCTACATCTTCCGTACAAACCTGGCGGGGAAACGAGCGGAGCGGGTTCGGCGTTGTGGGGGATGCACACGCGCGTGTTCACGTGCCAGCTTGCAGACACCCACTTAGGAGACCGCAAACCAAGGCCCCGGTACCGCGTCATGCCTAGCTGACTGCTCGGGCGCGCGGAGCATCGCAAGACAACCAAGGATGCAGGAAATGTGCACGCGTTCACCGCGGCGTGCATATAACTTTTTCTATCTACACGCCAACAAAAAGGAGAACGTAGACGAAGTAGGTTACTATGGTACCAGAAACGCTAACCTAACCAGTTCAGGAGAGAAAATCGTCGTCTTCTCCACGCAATACTTGCGGGACATACAACTGTCGACCTCGAAATCCATACCTCAGGTAACTTAAACAAGCCACCTGCGCTCTCACGTGTCATCAACGCATCAAGCATGCATACACAAGAAGCCTCGCTCCTTACCGCACCCTGGCTCTCTGGTCCTACGTCGCTAGCAACCGTACAGAACGCCATAACGAAGCGTAACTTACGACCAAAGATTCCAGACGATGTCAACCCCTAGTATGCTGAACATAACCGCGCGACCAGCGACGTCTGTTCATATGTCACAGGGCATACATCGTCCTCACGGTGACATCACAATTCAATCGACCAACACGCCGTACGTAACATACCCACCCTTCCTCATCATATCTTCTTTCCTGTCAAGACACATATATTGTACAACGCCAGGTGCTATGCACCAATGCATCAGCTTTTTATCGGACACAGAGCACAGGCCCAACCCTTACAACAATACACCCGCATGGAACCTCATGGCGAAAGGTCCTGCTCCGGAGCGCTTTATGCGCTCTTCGACGCCCCTTCCTCCTCCGTATCGCAGTCTGACTGGCCTCCCGTCACCTGCGTTGCCTGCCCACCAGCGGCACGCGCGTTCTTCAGACCCGGCGCCTTGTCCCCGCCTTCTTGTGTCCCGTCGTCCTCGGTACTCGGCTTCTCCGCATCCAGCTCGCTAGGCAGCAGGGACAGGAAGGGCGCGGGTGCCATGGTCAGAGCTACGCATGTGGCCACCAGTTTAAAGAGGTTGCTGTAGTCCTCTGAGGTGACGCCGTAGAGCTTGGTGAGGCCCGCGCCCAGCGCCCCTCCTGTAATGGATCCGCAGTTGAGTACCGACATCAACGTCGCGAAAAGCGTTGCCTGCGGCGGGCGAACAGCAGCATCAACACAGCAGCATTATGAGTGGCTAGCTTCCCTTAGCTTGGCACTTGCAGTTGCAGCTTGAACGCTTTGACGTGGAATTCACAACCTATAAATAGCGCTGGAATCCCGTCACAAAAGGTCGAACCCCGCCACGCCGCATAGTAGCACGCACCTCCACACCCTGCGGGCACATCCTTGCCGCCAGCACCAGGATGGGCATGAAGGATATCTGGCCCAGCACCTGCGCACGGGTACAAGGTGTTACAATTGCATCTGACCGGCAAGTGGGGCTTGAGTGCGGGCAGGCCCGATGGGTGCACGCAAGCTGTCACCCTTGAATCCGAAAGCAGTGCGTAGCCTGGCTGCTGCTTGCAGGGGCTCGGGATAGTGCCAATGAAGCGGCGGAAGGACAGTCTACGATATACGCCGTACGGTGTGGCTGGAGCACTCAACCTTGTATCGCCTGGTAACGAGCTTTCCACCAATCCTGCTCACAGCGCATTCCAATCCTACTTTTATCTAACCCATTCTTAAACCTCGGCTGCGTTCCTGTTCGAATTCAGGTCTCCTCAAGCTCGGAAATCCTGTCTTTCCCTTCACCCAGCAAACGCAACCATCTAATCATCCAACCATCTTATTGTCCGGCTCAGTCGGGGCTACCCCGCCGCGCACCGTGAGCACCATCGAGTCCCCCAGCACGAAGATCTGATCGGACAGGCCCCACTGGCGGTGTAGTCCCGAGATGAGGATGAGCTGGCTGCTGCTCAGCACCGTGCCCACAACCATCACCCACCACAGCATGCGCCGCAGCGGTACATTCTGCAAGAAGGCAGCCAGATGGTGTGATGGGGAGCGCGGCAACACAGGGCAAATAAGCGGGCCGAGCTGCTGCACAATCAAGGGCTCGCGGGCCAAGCAGACAGTTGCCCGCTACTGCTGGCCCCCCCTGCTCCGCAGGCCATGCTAAGACTACCAAGAATGCCCACTGTTACCATCACTGCTTGGTAGTCGATACTGCTCTTGCGACGCGGTAACCGGGAACGGGGGATCGGGTAGCGGCGAGGCTAGGGCTTCTACCCATCGCCGGGCTATAATCTTATAGCAGGTGCGCGCTCACGGAGCATTAGGATGAGTCGTACCGCACCTTGAGCCAGGTGTTGAAAATTGCCACACCGGCCAAGGAGGCGATTGAACCCCCCAGCCGCACCCGGCCCAGGAACTCGGGAGTAAAGCCCAGTACGTTGGTCTGGTAGTAGAACATGGCCGATTCGGCGGAGGGGGTCGCCTGTGGACGGGAGTTAAAGACGCGTGCGAAGGGTGGACGGGAGAGGCGGGACAGCAAGGATACGTGTGATAGCACAGGAAGAATGCAATCACGTTGCGGGAGGGCAGGAGGAAGTGGGAGGAGCGGAGACGAGGCAAAGGCTGTGTGCAAATGACCGTCTATCCTTTCTTTGCCACGGAGTAGCCCATGCGCCGGCGCAGGGACGTCCGCAATACAGACTATGCACAACAGTCTGGCTGTCGTGTTGTGCGCCCGCACCTTGTGTGGAAGTGATCAGGGATGCGCCCAGACTGCCTAGGGGGACCACCAAAAGGTCAGAAACACAGGAAAGCGGTGGCAAGGCGTGGCGGGCACTGTGCGTGCTCCGCGCGCTTCTTACCTGCCACAGAAAGACGAATGTAGCGGGCAGGAGGATGTCTCTCCGCCGGACGGCGTTCCATAGGGCGACGCTTTGTGTCCACAGCCGCGCAGTAATCGTGGTGGGGACGGCCACGGCCATCTCCGTGCCTTCGGTGGCGGCCGGGGGTGTCGCCGGCGGGGCCGACGTGCCGCTTTGTAAGGACAGCAGCGGTCGTGACTGCTCTCGGTCTTCCGGGCTGCCACCAGCACCTGCCCAAAAGTGCAGACGGACATGGCAGCAAGTCGGTCCGCCGCATTTCGCACAGCACTCGGGCCGCTGCAGCTCACGAAGCCAAATAGGCGCGTGTCTCTCCCAGTCATAAAAGCGAGTGCAAAACGCACTGGCACGATACAGAAGCGCTGACTGGACGGCCTCGCCGCAATTGCGCGTTTCCGCAGGGCCTCGTGGATGCTAACGCAAAGGCGGAAACCCCTTTTTTCCTCTCCATAGGATATGGACATAACATTAAGGACTGCCCGGGGTCCGTAAAGTAAAGTGCATACAAACCCACGCTCAAACAATCAGGGCATCGCCACAATGTCCCTTTCCAAAAGAGGAAACCTGGCAATCTCCCACGAGTAAAGCAGCCAAGAGCACTGACCCACGGGTTTCTCGTTGATCAGTATGGACGAAGCCGACACCACCAGGGGGAAGAACGCAGTGAGCCCGAACACGAAGCGGGTGCCATAGTCCTGCAATGTGACGACGCAGCAGACACCTTGGTTAGAAAGCACAACCCGCAGTGCAGTCGTTCCCAACCCCAGGCCCCCAGACGTCACGCGCAAGGGCGTGTTGGTCCGAAGGCGCGTGTTGGGTTCATCTCGACGAACGGTATTCATGTACGATGCAATGGTTTTGGAAACCCTGTGCGCAGCGCGGTGCACAGCACGCTCCCCTCAAAAACAAGTTTTTAACAAGTTCCGATCATCACAGCCCCGAGCCACACCCCACACCCCAACGAGAGGCTAGGAGACCAACAACCGCAAAAGCAAGGCCCATGTGGCCAGGAAGCAGCATTGCGCGCACCTTGGAGTCAACTCTCCTGACACATCTGCCATCGCTTCTGGCCGACCCCATGTAGGTCTTGTTTTCCCACCCCATCCCTCCACACTCCCACCTGGACAAACGAACCGCTGAAGTAGGCGGAGGTGATGCCACCGACGGCGGCTGACGCCCAGCACAACGACTGAAGCGACCCCGCGACGGACTGCGGTCATCCGTCAGGCATTGGAACAGTGTTCAGACCGGACTCTGGTAGGACCCGAACGCGAGCGATCACGTTCCCTTTGGGCTGGCTTAGGGACCCAAACAAACTGGCCGCCTGTCGTAATACTTAGGGGCCACCCCACGAGCGCACTCGGACCCCACGACAAGCTCCAGACATGCAGCTAGGTCCCGCTGGGGCCTACAGAGGCCCGGGAGCTGCTCGTTTGCATGACTCCGAATAAACCTGTCCTAGGGTCCCCGCAAGCCCATGTCTGGTGTCCCAGCCGTACATCCCCGACGTAGGAACGACAACCACCATATGGTCACCACTGCATGCCCGACGTAGGAACGACACCATATGACCACCACTGCATGCCAACGCAAGCCCCCTGCCATGCGTTCCAGCTGCCAGAGGCAAGCGCGGCCACTCTCCGGGGGCTACATAGGCACAATCAGCCATCATACTCGCGGTTCGCCCTTCAGCTCGTGATACCGTTCTGTCCCCTACCCCAGCGAGGTAGCGGCAGTGGTCCTCCCTTACAGCCTTCATAGCGCAATCCCTGCTGTCTTTCTCCTTCCGATGCTTCTCCTTCCCTTTCCGATGCTGCCATGCACAAGTTTATCCTCCCTCCTCCACCCTCCCCAACCTTCCGAAGAGGCTGACTAGTCCCCGACCCGCCCAACAGCCAGCTCACCCACCCCCATTGTTTAATCCACCCACCCACCTGGTGATGCCCCCGTGTACGCTCCACCACAATCGAGTCCACCACCACGTCACTGGCTGCCGTGCCGAGGGACGCCAGCAACATACACGCCACGGCGCCCCGCGCGTCATGCACGCCGTATGCCAGAATGCTCCATGCCAGGGTGCCTGCAGGCAGATGGGGCCGAAGAACTTGATTCAGTCATCCTGTTTGATGGCGGCAACTATTTCAGGGGCCCTCAGAGGCCCCTCCTGATTGCTTGGGTGCGGCAGCTCGCAAGGCCGCGACACCCGCAACCCCTTCCAACCCAGATCATAATGCTGCATCGCGCCCTTGGGGGGTGCTATGGAGGACACCGCAGCGAGCACAGCCCATCAACCCTAAGACCTGTTCCTTCCCGGTATCCCTAAGTCCCGGTCCCGCACACCCAGTCCCAGCCAAAGCATCCCTGCACCCACCCATCAGACCGCACAGAACAAGATATGAACGGCGACGGTACCCGAACAGCGGTATCGAGTCCGAAATGAACCCGTAGAGCGGCTTGATCATCCAGGGGATGCTGGACAACCCAGTCAGCACCGCAACCTGTAAAACATAGCAAGAAGGAGAAGAAAGCGCAGGGTAGCTTTCAGGGTAGCAGCAAGGGAAGGGCACTTTCAGCACGCAACCGCTGGGTCTCAGTATGACGCTGTACAGCCCTGGAGGGAAATGGCCACATGCGGCATGTGCCGCATGTCGCACCGAATGAAAACACGGGCGTGTGGAAGATGTATGCGCGCATACACTTCATTACGCACGGCACAGCCCCAGCCGTGGCGGAGAGCCCACAGTTCTCAGCAATTTATGATGGTCCCATCGACAGCAAGGTCTGTGGCAGCACCTTCAAAAAGCAACCCTGCCTTAGCTAACGGACAACCAGACCACCTGACAAGGTGGAAAATGGATTGGGAGAACAGGATGCACGATATGCCGCGATCATGGCCGCATATGGGGGAATTCCATGACCACAAGCTTCTCTGGAGGACCCTGCCGAAGCTGTACGGCACAATCACCTCTGCTGGCTCGATGTGCAGCTCGTCCTTGAAAAAGTATGACACAGCCAAGCGAGACAGTCCCAGAATGCCTTGCACGAAATAGACTGCGGCCATAGAACACGTGTGTACGAAAAGGGGGAAATAGGTATTAGAGGCCGCGGCGAAGGGCCCCAGAGTACGCACGGAAGCGCTGCGAATGTTGAGTTTACGGCGCCCGGTTAGCATGGGATTCTGCCTGGCGATACCATGCCAGGTGCCGGGATATGCCTACATTGGCACAGGCTGCGGGCCTTGCAGATAGCGGAGTGCGCCGAGCTGAAGCGAGTTAAGGGTAACGGAGGTTCGCTTGTTGATCTTTCTGGCGCACACTATTCAATACTCACCCATGGAGATTGCCACGAGCTCTGGTGAGGGCTCAAGACCCATAATTCGGATGTCCGTTAACCTCCCCAGGCTCAATCGGTGCCGCAAACGGCTGAGGCGCTGTAACAGCGTTACTTTTGACCATTCATGGCTATCATCTGTTATCATATCACGATCGTGAGCTGCAACTTGCAGTGGCGACAGGCCGCCCCCATGGGGACGAAGGTGAGCTTTTGAGCTCGTCGGTAAGCCAGAGCCTGAGCCCGGCGCCGATCTATTTATGGGATTTAGATCCGGGTCTGGGCTAGCAGCACGCATTCGTGTCCGCATAACCCGGCGTTGTTGAGGGCGCTGGTAGAAGCCAGGTCGTTGTTGACAAGACGAGAGAGATTTATAAGCAGCTTTCATATCCTTGATGGTCACTGTGAAGTGTAGCCTTATTGGTTATTGCTGTATGGAACTCCTCATCGACTTGCAGACTAGGGCTTGACCGTCACGCGCCGAATTCACGCTCTTACTTTCCCTTATAAATATTTTATATTTATCAGACCTTACACTAAATACAACAGATCACGTCCTATCAACGTGCACACAAATGGGGCTTTGCCGACGCTCGTGTCAATATCGAAGGAGGAACTTGCTGCATAACGTATGAATGCTTTTAAGATATTACCCACCTATATCGTCAGCGAGCACTGACCCTAGTAGCCCAGTAAAAGCGTCTGCATCCCTCGATCAGCTGGCTATCATCGGCGTACGGTCAACACAAACCGAAATGCCGGAACCCTTGGCGTACGCATTAGCGACACATCTTCGTCTCATTTCGCGTCAAGCGGTCTGGTAAAAGTTATGCATGACCTCGAACACTGGAAGGAAAGGTTTTCCAGGTAAGAATGTTATGGTTTGAGCTGTACACGTCCAGTGCACTGTTACTGTTGAGCCATTTGCCCCAGCCTCATCTTGCACATTCCGTTGCACAACTAAGGAAAGCATATTCTGCCAGAGCCAGTTGTACATGTTGTACTGACAGTTGGACAGCAACATGGATACATAAAAATGCTGAGGACAGACATTTCATCCATATGAGCAATGGGTCTGGCAGTTACAGGCGTGGCCGGTTTTGCTCTCGAAGGCATGCGTTTACCAGACGGACCAGCGTTGGCCTTGCATCGCGCGAGGCGCGCGACTTGCAAATGTAAACGAGTAGAATGAGAACGACCCGTACACAGAGCGGATCGGATTGGAGAAATGCGCTCCTACCACACGTGCCGGCTGTGTTAGTCGTAACACGCAAGTGGCTTAGCTAGACATGTATGCACTAGGCTTGCAGGGTATCGTTTTTGGCTGGGGCAACCTGCAGCAGCACAGGTGCTGACCGGGTGGGGCGCTCGACCACGGCACCCTTGATAAGTCACGATCCACGGATTTCCACGATGGAGCGCCGCAGCAAACATAGCGTCATTTTATTGATCCCAACGCTGCAAGGTGGTTTGGGGTCTCGAAGCGCCTTGATGCGTGTGTGTGTGTGTGTGTGTGTTACATGGTTGGGGGGTGCGTGACCCCATACCTGTAAAACTACCCATACGAGCCGAAGGCCCAAGGGCAATACTACAACACCTAAAAGCCACGGAGATGCAGCTGAGCGGCACCTCCGGGAGCCTTGGAGGCCTGTCGACTTTTGCAGCCTGGCTTATGTATGCCGTTTCTTAGGAGGACTCCATTTTGGCGGTTGCGATGTGGTCGAAGGCTCTCCAGAGGGTCAGTTTGGCTCCAACTGGGAACCAACGACAACGGCAATTGAACTCATCATCTTAAGGAGTGGGGCTTCATGGCCATTACAACTTGATAGAGAACATTATAATATAGTAATACCACCGCCAGCGAGACAGAAAGGAGAAAA
Source organism: Volvox carteri f. nagariensis (assembly GCF_000143455.1). Classification (NCBI taxonomy): domain Eukaryota; kingdom Viridiplantae; phylum Chlorophyta; class Chlorophyceae; order Chlamydomonadales; family Volvocaceae; genus Volvox; species Volvox carteri. The sequence goes on along the minus strand of NW_003307581.1, from coordinate 796,075 downwards.
TGCCCTCCGGAACTAACAAGTGATCCAGCTCTCCGAGTCCTGGAGGCTTCGTGCAAATTACCGTTGTTACCGTTGACTTCAGGATAATTGGACAGCCTGCCAGGATCATGAGTGCTTTAGCCGGCTTACTCAACGGCCCAGAGGTGTAAGCTTACCGCAGTACTCTTGTCACCGAGCGCATAGGAGTTGGACGGCATGGCACACGGACTCCTAACGCGCTCAGCTAGAGTGACTGCTAAGCTTGCAGCACGAGCCAGGTATATGCCAGTAGCCTTTGTATGATAACATCACCGCCAGTTTTATGAGTTGGCCTCTGTGCGTGCCATCAGTCCGTGTGGCTCACGACGAGCAGCCTGCCTACTCTGCCAAATCCTCAAATTTGAGCGACATAATTTGCAGAAATTAATGTGTACTTTTGCAGATCATTCGTTACTTCGCACCCCACGGTCTTCGTCGCCAGGTATGATATGGTGTTTGTTCTCCGTCTTACTGTACAGCTCTGAATTTATTATAAACTTTTGTCAGCATGATTATCGCATTATACTTTTATAGTATTAATTGAAAAATAGCGTCTGCATCACTTCAATTTTACCCCCATTCTCTGCCAGGAGCCCGTCGCCAACCCTGGTAACTCCAATCGCTACCGCCCGCATTGCACATGGTAAGTGGAAGAATGTCTGCACCTTACTGTCAGGTCTTGTCCGTTCTCCGCTGCTGCGCCCGCGACCCCGCTCTGCAATGTGCGCGAACGTTGACTCGTCCTCCGCCACCGACGTCGAATCTACCCTGCTTGACCACGTGCTGCTCCCACGTACTGCGGCCAGCTTTCGCCGCCCCTCGTGGTCCCATCGTCGCGCCCCGAGGCGTGCGCACAGCCGCGGCATCCGCTGCAGCCATGAAGCAGGTGGGAGGCCCCCCGGACCCAAGTGCCGAGGGCCATGAACGCGTGGCCCTGCTGCGCCAATGCATAGCCCCAACTCTTTTGCAACCTCCCCTTCGGCAACATTCACCAGGTTGCGTTCGAGCCTGACACGCTGCCGTCGGTCGGCCTGGCCAGCTCAGCATTGGACTCCTGGGAGGGGGACCTGCTGGTGCTGGCCGTCACAGAGGACGACTTCGTCACCGCGGGTGGGCCACTGTGGCACCGGGGGGGGAGGGATGTGACGCGGAAGCCCGGGGCAAGATCCAGATACGGAACGCCACGGGACAGGGATGGACTCGGCCGCCGGGCAGCACAGTAACACGTTTCACTCCGGGAAATGCTGCCTGCCACGCTGCGCATATGTAACCTACGTCACCCTGGCCTTGAATGGACACACACACATACACATGCACGCACACGTCCCCGCGTGAAGCGGATCCGCGCCAAGGCGGAGGCGGAGTGCTCTATCCTGGGAGCTGTCCTGCTGAGATGGTACCATACGGTGCGCTTTAAGGCGCCTACACGCAATACGGCAGATCGTACTGAGCAGATGAGTTTCATTGCCCTCTGTTATGGTTATATGTCACCTGGTGGATATGGGCCTTATGTCCCCTGCTCCATCGCCTTATGTCCCTTACTCGACTACTGCTGTCTTCCCCTCACCTTCCCAGACGAGGTCACCGCCGTCAGGTCGGAGGGGCTGCAGCAGCTGGATGCCAAGCTGGGGGGGCAGCTGGCGGAGATTGTTGCCTGGGGCGGCTTCGATGGCAAGCAGGTGGGGGGGGGGTAGGTTTGGAAGATGTGTAGAAGAAGGAGCTCACCAATATCCAGACGTGACCCCACCCACCTGTGAAGGGTCGCCCCGCAGTCCTGGCGGGGAACATGAATGGGCCCCACCCTACTCCATGGCTTCATTTCATTTCATGTCTCGGCAAGTCAACTAACTAACGCATACCTAACGGAGCAAAACCTTCCACCAAGAGCCCCCCGACTCCTAGTCTGACGGGACGGGAACGGGGCGAATGTCCTAGAGCGGATCCAAACGCGCAAGGTCTGGTAGATCTATGCGGCACCATAGGAGCACTCCCACCACCGGCTGCCGGCTAATATCTGGATGTGGAGCGCGTATGTTTGTATATGTGTATTATGTTTTCCTGATCGGGTGCTGTACGCAGGGCAGTCAGAGCCGTGTCGTGCGGTACACGGGTACCGGCAGTAAGGCCAAGCACGTGGCGATGGTGGGTTTGGGCAAGGCAGCCAAGCTCACAGTGGCGACGGAGTGGGGCGTGTCACCGTTCCAGGTACGGATGGACATAACGAAGCATAGGTAGGCTCCGAAACCCCTAATGTGCTGCGTGTGGGGTTTGGGGGATTACGGGCCGGGGGAGAAGGGGAGGGCGGGTTCTCTGTTTGGTGTTCTTGCATTGCAGCACCGTTGTGGTTTTGCTGTCTTGCAGCGTTCTCCAGGATGGGCTGGCTAGCTGCGTCACGTACGTACTGGTACTGGTGCGGGTGTACTTTTATGGTATTTATGTCACTGGTGCGGGAGTGGGGTTGTATGGATGGGGTTGAATGCATGTGCAATGTCCTCCTTTCGCAGTCATGTGGCGGTCGGTGGTAGAGGAGGAGGGAGCAGGGGGCCCTGCGGGAGGGTGGGAGGAAGGGGGCTTACTGGTGCGGCTTTGGCGGCGTTGGCGATCCACTGCACTAGCTAGCGCACCCGCTTGCCTGCTCTTTACCAGCTCTTTTGCTTGGTCCTACCTCCCCGACCAGTGGAGTGGGTATGCAATGCTGCACACGCCGGGCCATGCAGGGGTAGGGTTGCCGTAGCGGGTTGGCAGCTGGCGCACTGGGCGGAATGAGCCCAGGTGAACCTGACCAACTTGAACCCAATCCAATCCGATCCACTTCAACACGATTTAACAATCCGACGAAGGAGTGGGGAAATCTTCAGCAGATGCTGCGGTGTAAGGGTAACAATCCGCCGGAAGAGATCCAGCACGCGAGGCGTCTTAATTACCTCCCTTGTGCCGCTATATACTGGCTGTGACCTCCTGTCGTCCTATCGGCATTATGTTCTTTGCCACTTAAGGCGCTGTTCCCCCCCGCGCCATGCTCCCCGCCCGGCTCCTGGGTCCCGTGTCTCCCTTCGCCCCCCCTCAGGCCCTGGGAGCTGCTGTGGCCGCCCTAGCCAAGGCCAACAAGGCAGAGAAGGTGGCGGTGGCGATCACGACGCAGCCGGACCCGGCGGTGCGGGGGTCAGCGCTGACGCAGATCACCACGGGTACGTGTGTACCTACGTTTGTCTGTGTAGTAGCGGGATGTTTGGGTGGTGCGAGTAACTGATGTGTGTCGTGGGATGCAGTGATGGTGAGCTTCAGGACGAGGGGGAGCGAGGGGGGGGAAGGACGAGCTGATGTCCGCCGGAGTTCGGGTTGAACCCCTATAGGGTACCTAGCTGAGACCACCACGACCCGCGCGACATGCTGCTGCGGGCGCCACTTCCATCCAGGTTTCGGTACATTTGTGGAGCACTCGTCCAAAGGTACCGAAACCCAAATGGGTGCTGCGCCCGCAGCATGCGGTAAACTCAGTTCAACCCTGAGCCCACCCCCTCGACACCTGCCAGGCTCCCTGCTTGGTGGCTATGAGAGCAGTCGCTTCAAGTCCAAGAAGAGTCCAACCGCATCAAAGCTGACGTCACTGGAGGTGTGTGGGAGGGCGTGAAGAGGCGGGGCCGGGCCTGGTAGGGGCTGAGTAAGGCTGTGTGGGTGTACGTCATTTAGATATTTTACCCCCGTGTGTGTGCGTGTGTGCTAAGGATGGTTTCCGAGGCAGAGGTGATGGGGGTATGGGCCCGCCCAAGCTATGCAGGCTGCGGAGGCAGCAGGGCGGGGCATGAGGCACCGCTGCCTGCTGCCTGCGCGGGGAGGAGGAATAGCTCCCGTGGGATCTTTTCCTCCAGTTAACGTTATGGCCCTCGACTTCTGGATGGGTAGTTCCCGAAGCTAATAACGTATAGCCCTCGACAGCTCAGAGGCCTAGCAGGAACTCCAGCAGTAGCAGCAATGCAGCAGTAGCAGCAGTAGCAGCAGCAGCACACTGCTGTCTCGTTTTCCTGATTCAACTGGGCTTCCCACTGCCATCAGCGCCGTCCAGTGGACACCCCGCTTCATGAGCCGGTGCAGCCATATCATACTAATGTCGGACCTTGTCCGTGTTGCGGTACATGCAGGTCCTTATGGACCTTGACGCCGCGGCGGCGGAGGCGGCGGTGGCTCGTGGCGTGGCAGCCGCGAGGGGAAACCTGCTGACCAGGTGAAGACGTGGACGGTAGCGGAGAACCGGTGAAGTGAGATCAGGGCTACTAGAGCCGTGAGCCAAACACACTGGACAGGACAGGGGCCGTTACTCCGGCGTCACAGCTCCTAGAGGGCGCCCGCCTTCCAAGGGCGCTTTTGCCTCCGCTCCGCCTGTTTTGGTACCTCGTTCGTGCAGCCTTGTTGCATTTCTCATGGTGCAACGTGTCGCTACGTGTTTCGCAAGACATATCCTCCCCTCCCTTTCCCCTGCCTTTCTGTGCAGGTACCTGGTTGAGGCTCCTCCCAATGTGTGTACTCCGACCCATCTGGCGGATGCAGCTGCACACATCGCCGCCAAGTCACCGGATGTGTTCACGCTCAAGGTATGTCTGTATGTCTACACATGTAATGTCAGCATGCAATACTTCATCGCAACTGACCGCACTGCGCAGTGACGCGCTCTGCGCTCGCACGCGTGTCGTCTGCTCACTGCCGCCCTAGCTTGCCTTGCTGTGGCTGCGGATTTCTTTTTGATGTCCTCATGCGGGCATGTGCGTGGGAGCAGGTGTACGAGAAGGAGGAATGTGAGGCCATGGGCATGGGCTGCTATCTGGGAGTGGCGGAGGCGAGCTTGGAGCCACCCAAGTTCATCCACCTCAAGTACTCGCCCCCTGGTGAGGTCTCACAGGTGCCAGATGGCCTGTGGGCTGCCTGGGTTGGCAAGAGGGAGGAGCTGGGAAAAGGGCTGGGGTTGCGATGGGGGCCGCCATGCTGGGTCGGTTTCGTTCCGTCTGTGGTCCACACGTCTTGGGTGTACGGTATTGCTGACTGGGCACGTGTGCCGGTTGATCGCTTGTACGGCATACTTACCGCCCGCCCACCTCCCACCCACGCCCGCTAACCCTGGCGGTTTTCATTTTCTTGAACCACTCTGACCGCCAGGTGGCACCACCAGCCGCAAGATCGCCATCGTGGGCAAGGGCCTGACCTTCGACAGCGGCGGCTACAATCTCAAGGTGGGATCCTGACGCCCATCTCTGAAAGACCTTTCGTGTTTCTTAACCAGTCCGGCCACAAATCGTGATTCTGCCTGCCAGCCCTGCTTTTGTGCACTTTTATTTACATATTTTGCCCAGCTTGACGAGTCCGATTTACCTTCCTCACCCCCAACCCTGACCCCCCAACGAATTCAGGCGGGTCCCGGCTCCATGATTGAGCTGATGAAGTTCGACATGGGTGGTGCGGGAGCCACCCTGGGTGCCGCACGCATCCTTGGAGAACTCAAGGCAAGACAGGAAGGGAGGAAGGAAGGGAGGGAAGCCCACCTGATGCTCCAAATGTGTCTCTCCCTAGAGGAACTCCCCATCAGCTCTTGTTCGGTTAGGCTGGTCTTTAGGGTTTCCAGCCACCCAGCGCGCCCCAATTCGCTGTTGGTCATATGACCGCGGCCTCACCGCGCATCCACACCGCCACGCTCACCCGCACCTCTGTGCCATCTCCGTTCGGGTCTCGTCCGGTTGCCCTCCTGTGGCCTTTCCCTTTTCACATGATTTCCGTTTACACCTGGACCTGGTGGGTTTTGTAACCCCCTCTCCTCCCTCCGCCTGGCAGCCCTCCGACGTGGAGATCCACTTCATCATCGCCTCCTGCGAGAACATGGTCGCCGGGGCGGGTTTGCGTCCAGGAGACATACTCACCGCTGCGAACGGTGCGCAAATCGGGTTTGGTTTGGCGCGACTGGCGCAAAGAGTGGCTGGTAGGGGCCCAGGTCGCGGGCAAAGCGAGGACACCGGCCTCCGGCCTTTAGTGTCTCTTTCCTCCCTGGAAGGACACCAGGGAATGGCAAGTAGAGTGGAGGGAACTGGCTTGGAGAGTAGTGCAGGGACGCGTTGCTCCCATGCCGCATGCCCCATGGGTCGTAATCTTGGAAGTGACCCACGGGTCGTTCCCTGCGGGTCGTTTCCTGCCATGGTGCCTTGACTCACCTCCTCCGCAGGCAAGACTGTGGAGGTGAACAACACGGATGCGGAGGGCCGACTGACGCTTGCGGATGCGATGTGGTTCGCACAGGTACGTGTGGGCGGTGGAGGTGCAAAGGGTTGGGGCGGACCGGTGCCGAGCGGTTACGCGGGGGTCCCTATCCATGCCCATGTCCCCACTCCTGCACTTCAAACTTTCATCTTTGTCGTTTCCCGTCCTCCTGATCCCCAACAGGAGAAGTGCGGGGCTACCTCAATGGTTGACATCGCCACTTTGACGGGCGCTTGCATAATCGCACTGGGCACCTCCGTAGCCGGCCTATTCACACCTTCGGACTCCCTGGCCGCCAGCCTTACCACCGCCTCCAAGGCCACAGGCGCGTAGTGCTGGGATATGTCTGCTTGAATGGTGTGTTTTCCGGTTGACTGGCCCTTGCTCGTCCGCTCGGCCGTTGTTGCCGTCAGCGGTGCTTCCAATTTTGCGCGGCTTGCGTCTTTCGTGCAACGGGCACGGTGGGTATTGCTTAATGTCATATATCCGATTTCAGAGCACGTGATTCACTTGCTGCCTGCACTTGTTAACGCTCGCACACGAATATGATCCACTGAACGGGCGTCCAGGTGAGAAGATCTGGCGGATGCCCATGGAGGAGGAGTATTGGGAGTCCATGAAGTCCCCGGTGGCGGACATGAAGAACACGGGGACGCGCTACGGTGGCTCCATCACGGCGGCGCTGTTTCTCAAGCAGTTCGTCAAGGAGAGGGTGGAGTGGGCGCACCTGGATGTGGCGGGTGGGTTGAGCAGTAGGCGTCGTGACGAGTCGCGCGGCATCTAATGTGGAGATGGACTCCTCGGCAAATAAGGTGTCCTGCTTGATATTCCCGTACGCGGCTATGTACCGTATCATGGCGGTGGTGGCGCCGGATGCAGCGAGGGTGGGGTCCAAAATCTTCCCTAAGAACCCTCGCGCCTTTTCCGGCTGTGGCGATCACGGTGTCCGCGATCGGTTCAGGCTGGTTATGCAGCTTGCCCGTGTTTTATCCTTTTACCTCACCTCAGCTATACCATGGTAGCCGAAGCGGGACCGAGTAGTGCCAGAACTCTTTCGTAGCCTCTGCGCATGGAGGCCCTGTCGCCACGTCGTCTGTTCAGCGTTTATCTGGTTCTAGCCCACTGTCCCCTGGCCCTACCCTGTCCCGCGTCCCTCGATGTGCATAGGTCCGGTGTGGAACGAGAAACTGGGCCTGCCCACCGGTTTCGGAGCACAGCTGCTGGCGGAGTGGGCCATGGCGCAAGCAGCAGCTCCCCCCGCGGATAAGTGAGCCCCACAATGGGAGTGAAGGAGAGCCTAACAGAGCACTGCGGGCAAGCAAGCCAGGCGCGTATATCCTGTATGAACCACTTTCCAACCTAATGTTGTGGTTAGGAGCGGGGAGGGTGTAAAGCGATTTGGAGGTTTGTTCGCCTGCCTACGGCGCTCTATTTCCCCATCTCGGGATGGAGGCCAGCTTAAAAGGCTGGACTCGCGATAGCTACTGGAAGGATCGTGTTCAATCTAGACACCGTGCCATACTTACAAAGCGGTGCGCTGCTGGCACCAACCAGGCTGCGGTCAGTAAAGCTGCAGGCAATTGTCCATGCTGGAGTCGTAGAGCATACCCGGGAGGGTGTTGCGCAATTTTGTAGGCTTCACAGCAAATATACTTCGTCGGACGTAGATATGGCAATTCGTCTTGTTCAGTTCATCCGAAGCCAGTGGGACAGGCCAGGGACCTGTGTACATAAATAGACCTCCTCAGCAGCACCTGCCGATCCTTTTATGAACAGACTGCTGTGTCGTCGAGCCACGAGGCAACGTAGCAGCAGCATGCCACAGTACTGACGCTGACGCAACCACCGAAACCGTAACGACGATACATCATCAAGCACGCAGAGCATTCCGTATTATGTTTCGCGACGTTTGCACAGTCAAAAGTTCAAAATAGGAAAAACAAGACTAAATCACACATATTATCGTGTCAAAATATGACAAATCCGGCATAGTACACCACTACCGCATCGCCGCAGTGGTAGATCCGTCAGCACCTGCCACCGCTACTCTGTGGCCCCGCACCTGCACCACTGGCACCGCCTCAAGGAGACAGACACCAGAACAGCGCCACACCAACCCTTGACCTTGTTGCCCACCGCCACGCCAACACCCAGCACAATCTCTTCATAGTCGCACGCATGGTCCCCATGGCCCCCTTCCCTCCATGGCCTCCACTGGGCTAGCTCGACCCTCCCTGATTAGAACCCCCTCGCCACCTCGACAACCGTTTAGGTGGTGTACTCGGCGTTGATCTTGACATAATCGTACGATAGGTCGCAGCCCCAGGCCATGCCCTTGCCGTTCCCCTTGCCAACCGTAACAAAGATCTGTACGGTGCCGTGTACGGCGCACGTGTCCTTCAGATATTTATTGGCTGCCGCCTTGTCAAAGGGCAGCGGCTGGCCCGCCTCCATCAGCTTCATACTGCCCAGCTGCACGCCGAGATCGCTTTGGTCGAAAATGATGCCTGAAAATAGGATCACAAGCGGGATCAGGGGGCAGGTCGGGGCCGGGGAGAGAGCCTACAAGGCCACCTGTAAGAAGATCGCATGCCAGCCCAAGGGACCAGGTATTCGGACAACACAGGAAAGCCAGCCGTGCAGCAACTCATTCCAGTCAGTCAGCCAGCCAGACGTCACACCAGGCAGCACACGTTCCACCCGCAGTTCACTGACAACCCACTTCGCCACGCACTCAGCCATCCATTCAGCCACCGACCTGAGTAGCCGGCAGCCGCGGCAATGCGACCCCAATTGGGATCGTGTCCGAAAATGGCAGACTTGGCAAGGGAAGACCCGGCTACAGAACGGGCAATGACCCGCGCGTCCGCGTCGGACTTGGCGCCGGTTACCTGCGATACGAGGTTGCACGGAGCATATCAAGAGCAGAGCGGAAGAGAGCGGACTGTGATGCCCAAGAGGCTGATGCCTGGGTTCTTCACATCGCGTGTAGCTGCCAAAAACGCAGCCGCGAGGACTTAGCTGCGGTGAAAGGATATCGGAAGCATGTGCACAGGTCCCCCACCTCGATCTCCACAAGGCAGGTGGCGCCCTCGCCGTCCCAAGCAATGGACTTGGCCAGACCCTGTGAACCGGGAGCATCACACCATCATGTGCCGGGCCAGGCAGGGTCGGTTAGGGAAACCAGGTCTTAAGTCATTTCCCAGGTGGCGCCAGCACGCGGTTGGGCACTGAAACCGCAGCTCAAGCCCCCAGCAAAATGTTCATTGCTTACAGGCGGCTCTTACGGGGCCAATCAAAAGTTCCATCTTGCATGGACCACAACAAGCGGGAGGAGGACGACAGTAGCGGCGTGTTGCCGCACGGCAATGCCTGCGACTGGTCCTGGGGCACACCGGCCAAGAACACTCGCATGCAACACTTACATGCACCCTTGCATCTTTCCCAAAACCGTCCTTCAGCCAGCCTGCAAATTTGTCCTCCCCTGTTTCCCACGGGGTCTCTCCCACACAGCCACATGTCCTGGAGCTCCCAGCCCAACCGCCCAAGCGCAGCTTCCTAGAAACTAGTAACCAAACGCCACGCCCATCCCCCGCCAGCGGCAACGGTGCAACATCTGCCCCACCCAACCACCCACCTGCATGAGTGCAGTGACAGCGCTCTCCAGCAGCTTGGCGTCCGGAGAGGCAGGGTCGGTCAGCAGTGGGTTGCCCGCGGCACCACTGGCCAGTCCGATGACGCAGTCGTTGGTGGACGTATCGCCATCCACCGTGATCTGTTGGGTGAGTAGGTGCCGTCGCGGTGGGCCCACTTGAGAGAACGGGTAAAGAGGCTACGGAAAGATACGAAGATGACCGGAGCTGAGGCCGGGTGCGTCACCAGCGACTGAAATTACGTCAGGCAGCCTTTCGGGCTTGCTCTGCCGGATACGGTTAGGCTAGCAAGGCATGTTAGGTCCTGGCGGTGGAAAAGGCTGAGCTGGCCAAAGGGTTATCCCCAAAGGGGAACCGAATGTAAAGGGGAGGCAGCCAGGGAACAGCCACCCAGGTCCCGCTCTCCATTTCCCCGTCTCGGAGGCCACCTGCCGGAAGACGTTGACCCTCTCCGCATTGGACTGCTGGAGCTGTCGCGCGCTAGCATCTGGATGTTGAGGGAATGCCTCCAACCCGTCCCATGTCCTGTCTTTCCATCCCTGCTTTGGTCCCCTCTTGGCGCCTGGCGAGCCCAGACACGGCCTAGCGTGGAGGTGCTTACCGAGTTGAAGGACGCTACGGAGGCGCGCTTGACAATGCCAGTCCACACGTCCGGTGCTACCGCTGCGTCGCAGGTGATGACGCCCAGCATGGTGGCCATGTTAGGGTGAATCATGCCGCTGCCCTTGCACATGCCCCCCACGTGCACAGTGGTGCCGCCGATGCTCACCCGCAACGCCGCCTCCTTGCTCACCAAGTCTGAGAGGATGGGCGGAGGAGGAAATCGTATGCAAGAGAGAAAGAAGCAACTGCCAACGTCCAAAGGAGGAGGGGAAAGACGGGCGGGGCGGTAGGGTAGCCGGCGGTAGGGTAGCCGGCATAGTAAGGCATCGTGTGCAGCGGTTTTGAGATAGCGACAAGAAAGCAATGCGAGATCGAGGAGTGCGGCGGTTGGGACAGCGGGACACAGCAGGCAGTGGAACTGCACTAAGGTATGCAAGAGGTGCCGATTGGTGTATAAACCACGTCGTTTGCCAACGCAGGGAGACCACACATCACAGGGCTGGAACGCGCGCGACGGAAACACCATATCGCATGGCCGTCTGTCTCGGAACATGCGAATTGACCCTTGCTCCGGCAGTGCCTGGCAGGCTTGGTGTACCGGCGGTCCTGCTGCCCAGGGCCCACTCCCCTGCAGACCCCGCTAACCGCCACCTTCTCAGCGCACCCCGCCCATCCTCCCGTCCTCCACCCTCCCGTCACACCCGTAGTGGTGATGGCCACTGCCGCTCGGTGCGCATCCTCTGCTGAAGGGCCCAGTGTCTTGACCAGCTCGGAAATGGCGGGCAGGAAGTTCTCCATCTTCATCCGGCGACCGATGACACCTGCGGGCCACGGGGCGGGAGACGGGACCCGACAGAGCAGCTACATGGGCCGACAGGGGACATCAGCTGCCGGGGTCGCCTTCAAGCCAGGCATCCGCGGGACCGCAGGTAGGTGAGTCAGCAAGGAGACAGACAGCCCCGACCAGCGTTACCGTCGAGAGAGTTTACGAAGGTTGCTAAAGGAGCTCCTGGGGCTCCTGGTCCTGGTCCTCGCGACGACGGTGAAAATTGGGCGATGTCACACACCGCCTATGGCCTTCCACCTTAAAACGGTGCCTTCCTCACGCGTACCAAGCACGTATTACAGGATCCACAGTTTTGCGAGCGCCCTTATCACAAGCTACGCGCTGCACCAGCCCGTCGAGTGGGCCATGGGGCCATCCGGGCAGCTAGCAGCCCTCCGCCCATATGCCCCATAAGCCTCTCCAGCCCAGGCTGCAGCCGCCCGCTACGCGGCGTCAGTACCGTTAGGGCGGCCTTCCGGCGCACTACACTCTTCTAACGGCCCTGCACCCCGCTGCACTTCCGGCAGCAGAAGCCAGCTGCTATTCTGATATCTGCCGCCCCGCGCCACCCGCCAACAGCAGGAGCCCCACAAATACACGTCATTCAGAGCCCCCCTAGCCCCAGCCATGCTGCCCCCCAGAACCTAACGAGGCCACATTGCCCCGGGCAGTTGGGGCCCAAGCACGTTTGCCAATCCACTGTTCCACAGCCCCCAGCGCATGCATGCTTCCTGGCTTGCAAAAGTGATCCACCCAACCGCAACCCACCCACCGGTTGACTGTAGCAGGATGTCATCGGTGCTGGTGCCCAAGGCCTCCGCAAGCGCGTTGGCAGTGGCCACCGCGTCCTCATATCCCTACGGTCCAGGGTAAACAGACGGAGGGTCCATGGGAAAGACGGGTGAACCCAGGTGACGCGTGGGTGGGTCGGTCGGCGGGCAACCACGTGCAACCTGACAAGACATATTTGCCCCAGAAGACAGATCCCAGGCAGCGGACTCGGAAAGTCCTAGGCCCGGGTTACAGCCAGCAAGAATTCAAAGCGCAACAATAACGGGGGCAAGTCCCAGACAACAGAAGTAGCAGTCCGGGCTGTTGTTTTGTAGGGCACTATTAGGGTGTAGGCGACGGGATAATCAGCGTTCCTCACGACTGGCCCCCAATAGCTATTAGGCCGCAGGGGATGGAAAAAAGCAGCCGGGCATTGCGATACTCATAAGCCCCCTGGCATCCGGTCTCGCTAAGACAAATGCGGCGGGACCGAGGGGCAGATCTGGGCTTGCTTCCGCTCATTATGTTTGCTATCATAACGCTGCCAGGCATTGTGGAATCAACCAAGTGACGCAATTTAAATCACAATCGTTCTACTTTCTGGGCTGGTTGGTGGTGCACTGCAGCTGCATCTGCAGCTGAGCCAACGCGCTATGCCCCGCACAGCCGGGGCCTACTTGCCTGGGTGCCGGTGGCCGCGTTGGCCTGACCCGCATTTGTCATCACCTGGCCAGGCGGTGGCGGGTTGGAGGCAGTGTGTGACCAGACAAGGAGGCAGAGATCTGGAGAGCACTTGACTTAACAGCGAATAAAGCAACTTGTGCATAACGAGGAACACCAACCGCTGCAGAGTCCAGCTGTCGAAGATGGATGCCAACCGGTCCTCATGTGAACCATCCACAGCTGCCACCTGGCCCGTTAATCGGGACATACGTCCGTAAGGTGTTTACCCGCGTCCAACACAAAAAATGATGTCATGCGCCGCACGCGCACCCGGGAGAACGCACCGCACGAATGTGGGCTTTGCGACTGAGGACGTCCTTGCAATACAGCACCGGCGCAGCGCACATGACGTTCTGCGTGAAGGTACCGGCCGCGGTTGCGGGGGCATCCGCCACCACCAGAGCCAGATCGGCTTTTTTGCCGCTGGCACGTAAGCCAGCATGGGCGCCTGGGATGAAGAGCATTCGCACCGGTGTGCAGGTCAGGGAGTACGGTTGCCTTGTGAGTTTTGCCGTGACGCCAGCGTTGGCATCTAGATGCATAGAATAAACTGGATAATCCCTTAAGAAACAGCCAACGGGGTGTGCTTGGCCCCCAAAGCAGCCAGTTCCGGGCCCATGGGTTGACCCACCTGTCGCCTTGAAGCCCTTCGCCGCACATACGCCGCCCTCGACTTTACTCCACGGACCCTCCGGAATCAAGTCAGGAGCAGCGTTAATTTTGTAACAGTCTCCATCCATGAGGATGGCTTGGGCGCGACCAGACTGCAAAGTAACGAGGTCTTCATTACGTCGCCGAAGGCACGTGTCGTTGTTCACGACTGCAATGTGCACTCTACCTGACGCGGCATGACTCTGAGCGGAGCATTGTTAAGCTTCCGAGCATGTCCTGGAAATTCATGTGGGTGATCAGCAAGCTTGATGGGACCCAACGCTGGCACCTGATGTCTTACCGCAGGGCGCGATGCGCTGTTGTGCTAGCATTTTTGTCACTAAAGCCGACCGACTATCGGAAGCCCATATAATATCGCCATAGATATACACGTAAATAGGATTATGGACAGTGTGTCGTACCTGCAAATTTTAGTACGTCCTTCAGTGCTCCTCCAGCGTCACCAAGCGGCCAACCTGTATGATGTCGCGTAATTGTATAATTGTCAAAGCTTTTAATTTGCGATCATTACATATGAAGTTATCGCGTATCAGCCGCGGCTTTCATGGGGATCTTTGACCGTACAGAACAAACTTCATCTATCTTGAATACCCGGCATATCTCTGTGTCCAATGGTTATGGTGGTGTTCGGGTTGACGACTTGGCTGTCACGTCGGACCAAAGGGCAGTATACGATTAATCGCCATGTCCTGGAGGCTCTATTCCTGCTATCCATTTAGCACTACAAGCCGGGGCACCTTTGCAAAACATTTGGCTAGCGACAGTAACGCTCAAGATACATAAGGGCATCATCACCGTTGAAAACACTGCGCGGCATAGGCGGGGTGTGTCGAGCAAGGAAGGCAAGCCAGGCTCGCCAGCAGGAGCGCAGGACGTCGCAGCGGCTGATTCCAGGGCGGGCTTCGTAACGCTGGACATGCCACCTACCTTGAGCAAGGCCGAGAATGACATCCGTGGCTGTGGGCCGGGCACATCGGCATCACTGCGTACGAAAGGCACCAGTGCCTTGGGATCCATAGAGCAGTTGGGGGGCGTCGTCAGGTAGGCCAGCAGACCATCGACAAAGCAGCTACTGTTAGTGTGGTGGCAGCAGCTGCTATGTCAAGTGGGTCTGCGGCGGGGCAACAAGTTCATGAGCTTATGTACCGTATGATGTGTGAAACAGGGGGGTGTATCTTCGCCCGTGGCAGCTACCCTGCGAAACCCTGCCTTCCCCGGTATTTCGGGGCACCCTCATCCAGTCACCCTAGTCAACTTCTCAGTGGATCGCTCAGGTTCCGCGCCCACGACCAGCATCCAACGGAATCTGCCGGGTCGACAGCGGCCCAACGCCGTTCCTGGTCGGCTCGCAGGTTAACTTTATCCCAGGTCACCACCGTCCATCAACCAGGGGCGCAATGGCTTCCGCCATCGGAAGGACTTTTGACTCTGACGGGTACCGATCCCGGGATCTCCCGGGGGCAATGGTCGCGCCTTATCAGTGGTGCCAAACCCTTGTACCGTATGCATGCCGCTTTGTGTGCATTGCCAAGGAAAGTAAACTATGTCGTCAGCCATCGACTCAACCAAGAAAGGATTGAACGTGGTCGGGCCATTAGCCTCCCCTTTGTGTGACAGTGAGGCTGGTGGATGTTGCCCTGCGTTTGCCTCCACGGTTGTTCGGCCCTGCTATGCTGGGACCCGGCCTAAGGCTCGGATAACCTGGTGGCACATTACGCTACCCTCAAGCTGTCTGTGAGGCAATCCGCGAAGGGGCTTGACGCACGTTGGACGTGCGAGAACACCTTAGGTGAACCCCGGGTTCACCGGGGTCAAGGCGTGTCGCTACCATTATTACATGCGGGCGTCGTCCTGTGAGGGGGCACACCCTGGGTGGCGCACAGGGAGACCGCCCTCCCCTGTGATAGCACCAGGTCCTTATGCGCTTTAGGCTGGGATGTTGGGAACTAGATGTTAATAGGCCCAACGACCATGAGCGTGCCACACGTACCTGCAGGCTTTGTGGCTGCGGAGCGGTGGAAAATGAATTGCACGTGTTTGAATGACCTGCTTTTGATGGCTTGAGGGCTAAGTACAGGAGTGAACTCAGGTTTCAAGGGCGCAGCATGCGCACCATCATGACCGAGGCTTCCTTGCTGGCATTAGCTAGCGTTCTATCTGATATCTGGGAGACTAGGCACGCAGCGCTCCGGCGCTTCATGCGCAAACGGGGGCGGGAGGATGACGACGGTCGTAGCATTACGGTCCATGGGGCCCCCGGCTTCGACAGACCCCTCCGTGCGCACAAGTGCGCACAAGTCCGCACTTGTGCGCACACTGTAACTGTATCTGTTGCCGTATAGTCCCAACGGCACTGGCATCCAGGAACCTGCTTCAGGCTTTGGTTATACGCAAATGCCCGGCTGCACCATTGTTCCACGCATTGCTCGATAGGAACCCAACCAGGGAACACTGCCCCGGCCCTGGATTGCCGGCCCTTCCGCCCTGTGCTAGCTCACTGCTGCTTCAGAACATCCCAATCTGGAGCATGACCAGCAGCCCGGCGGTCGGTGCCGCAGCCCCGGAAGCCTAACTTCCAACCAAAGTAAGCCGTTTTTGAGCAGTTTACACAAGGCGATGTGCTTTTCGATTAGCTGCTCAAGGACATAAGCTTACTGCATGGAGAAAGCCTGCTAGGTTAAACAAGGTTGCGTTTTCGCACGCATGCCACGACGACGCAAGTTCCTAGGATGGGAGACTCGCCTAAAGCTCTTATATTTCTGAAGGTCCCACCGAGCAGTAAGCGTATGTCTGTGCGGGTTGCATCGCGAGATGAGATGAGCGGCGGATGTGCCTGGATGTACGGCGCGTTACGGTAATGTACATTACAGCTCATCTGCGCATTAAGTCCATAGTGTCTTTGTAAAGTTTATGGATTAGAACACTCAATCATGGTACTACGATGACGACACGCGGCGTTGCATTTGAAGTCACAGGGACAAATATATTGCTTCGCAAGCGTCGCTGCTGTACTGACACCCCAGTCAATCTAGTAGCTTTAGTCGTCCAACCTGAGGACCAACTAGCCTTAGGTGTAAGTAATCCGCAGCAGGAAGACCCCCAAGGGCCTCTTCACGCAAGTAGGCCTCCGGCTCAGCAGTGTCTACCGAAACCTGTTACTGGTTGTTTTTGTAAAACGGAAACACTTCACGACGACTAGAGGGAGGAACCAAGCTCAATCCTTGGTGTGATTCCAGCTAATGGAGCACCCGCAAGGCGGCCAGCATGGTGGTCCTCCAGCAGTGGGGGTTCAAAAGAAACGTCAGAGAGTGTACCAACACTGGCAGGGCAACGAGGTAAGCTTTGCTGCTAGCGTCTTTTGACTTGTATCCTGCAGCTGTTTGGCCGCTGAGCCCGAGGGCATGCAGCGTTACGCATTCATACGGAACTAAGGATACGAGTTTTGAACGGAGAAGATGCTTGAGGGTTGTTGGCCCGGCGTAAAGTTGCCGGCTTGTCCTTTGCAGAGGTTCTTCTGTTGGGGTTACCTGGTCGCCGGTCCGAATTGGAAAGCAGGTATTGGAACAGCGCTTGTAATTGCAGTTCCAGCTGGCGTATTCTTGGCCTTCGTGGCGCCCTATATGGGCGTGCATGTACACGCTATTATCCTTGTGATCAGGTGAACTTGTTTTCTCATCGGCCGAGACGGGAGTTCTCCGTCCTTACTTTTCATACGCTCTTTGCAGCTGCATTCTCCCCGTGCTGGCCGTCTGGTTTCTTATGTTGACGGCCTGCCGCGACCCTGGTATTATCCCCCGGCAAGAGCCAGACCAGGAGTATCTGAGCGGAACGAAGCCAAGGTGCGTCCATACTTGCCTCGTGTGCATCCTTTCCTGCAAGAGGAAAGCCGGGGTTGAGGCGGTTGCGCTTGCGCGACGTCAATCTCAAATCCTGGAATCCCCGTTGATGAACCTGATGCCCCATGGAACTGCATTTGAGGACAACCACTCCCTCTGGCGCTTGTTTGTTGCGATATACTTTATACCCCTCTCCAGTCCCGCTACCCGCCGTGCACATGTAAATGCAGGACTAAGGAGGTTTTTGTAAACAACCAGCGCGTCGTCATTCGTTACAACGACACGTGTCATTTTTACCAACCGCCCCGCGCTCACCATTGCTCAGTGAACGACAACTGCATTGAGCGGTTCGATCACCACTGTCCCTGGGTGGGCACCACTATCGGGCTGGTAAGCAGCACACGGGACGGTACATCGCCTCTTTTCTCCAAGCCTACTATCAGGGCTTCGTGTGTAAGGGCCAGGTTTCGTGTATTGGCTTTTGCACAAAGCACCGCATTAAAATGGCAGCTCCATGTGCAATACGCCAGAGCTAGAGCTAAGCCCCAATTTTTCCCTCGCAGCGCAACTACCGGTCGTTCTTGCTGTTTGTCTACACGACAACCGTCCTGTGCTTGTACGTATTTGGTGTGTGCATCGCGATGCTGTTTGTTAAGCATAATGAGCTTGTTCAAGACGCGCGGGATGCGGGCAGGGCCACGAGCAGCCTTTGGGGCAAGGCCCTGGGAAAGGTAAGGCGGGTCTGGGTGGTGCGCTGGGTTATATCGCCCCAGTACGGAATTGAGGGGCAATAAGGAATATGGTTGGAGGGACAGGAGGGTTTGAACTGTATGTCGGCTACTCGGAAGCTTATGCGGGTGATGAAGGATGCCAAGGATCAAATTTGCACGTCGGCCAGCTTAGGTTGGCTTGGCACGATCTCACGTGTGACACGGGCCTGCGCCTGGAATAAATGCAGTGGCTTAGGATGGAGCATTGCGCTTGTCAACCGCTAACGGCTTACCACACCCTGCGTAATTATAACCTACTCTTCCGGCAATGCCACGACGTCATTATTATTGTGGTCCGTGCCCGGTTGCCACTTTCCTCCAGTGCATCCCTGCGCTGGTGCTCATGGGCTACACTTTTCTGTTCTTTTGGTTTGTGGGCGGCTTGTCGGTATTCCATGCTTATCTGGTGGCTACAAATCAGACAACATATGAGAATTTCAGGTGCGGTTTTTATGTTTGCCACTTTGACGAACACAACGTCGACTAACGTTATCAGTAGAAATTGCATAGTACATGCATTGAGCACATGTCTCTCCTGATAACAGAGCTGCCTTTGTATGGCAATGGCACTTATGCCGCCGTAATCACCGGTGCTACCGGTTCCAGGCAAATAGCATTCAGCCTGCCGGTTTCCATCCTGAACAGGTATAACCATGACAACAGACCCAACCCGTATTCACGAGGTTGCCTGGGCAACTGCGCGGAGGTGTGGTGTACACCCATTCCGCCGTCCAAAGTGCAGTTCCGGGCATATGTAGACGAAGCCAAACCACCTACGGGCCAGCCATATTCGCCCTACCTAAATGGACCCGGCTCACAAATGCAGCAAGAAGGAGCCGGGCAGGAGCAGGGTGGTGGCAACGGTGGCGGTGGCGTGTTTGCCCTTGAGCCAGCCAGCCAGCCTCAAGCGCCTATTGTGGTTCCACCGTCACACCAACAGGCCGGTGTAAGCTTAGGTTCAATTGGGGGTGGTTATGCGTACAACCAGGTTGCTAGCGCAAATGGGGCATCGTACGACCCTGCTGGACTTGGTCAGTCGTACGGGATTCCGTACGGAGGACATAGTCAGCGGTATGATATCGGAGCCGGACAATCAAATCGTCATGGTGATATGCACAGTGTCACCTACAGCGACGCAGGCGCTGGCTGGGCATCTGGCAACGAGCAGCAGGTTAAGTCCGCTGGCACCTTTACCAGTCAGACTGTGCCGTCGACGAGCGGGCCTGGCCTGAGCGGGTCTCCGCGGGGATATGCTGGTGGCGGGTACACACATATGGCAATGGGCGGGCAGGGCATAGCCGGGCGTAGTGGCTACGCTGCGGTTAACAGTTACCAATCTGGGCATGGAATTTCGTCGTACTATGCCGATCAGTACGACATAGAGGATGACGAATATGCTGAATACGCTGAAGGGGATGAGGAGGAGGAGGCGCACGTTCATAGCCAGTCTCCGGCACAGGTGCGGCCAGATCAGGTACGACCAGTCCTATAATCGTTGGTTTTAACTTGAAAATTGCCCCGCGCGGCAGGGTTGTAGCGGCAGGACATCTTGTTAACATTGACTTTTGGCGCGTGTGAGCCATAGAAGCGTCCACCGGAATGTTTGCGTGCCTTAAGCTGCCTGCATGACAGACCTTACCAGGTATATGCTGGAAGGTGGACGGTGTTGTGTTTAACTCAACGGTTCGGGCGATGCAACCTTAGGATTCTGCGCATCAGCAGCAGGGCCCGTATGCGACGGGCTTCGACGAGCGGTGTGAGCAGTGCGGAATAGTCAGTACATAGACTGCAGCTACAGAGGTTAGGGGGCACTTACATTTCACGGATACGTTGTAGGTCTGCACGACTCGGATTACAGGCCGTAAGGACGAAAGCATATAAAATTCGCATGACTGCAGTTTTTCATAGGTTGAGCATGTGTACGCGGCTGGAGGTCTCGCGGTTTCGTTGGTTTACCATGCGATAAAATCCTGCATCTGGGCCGGGCCCCAAGGTTTAAGGGTTGGTATTCCTAAAGGTGTAAGTTGGCATAAGCGTTGCAAGTTCCGCTCTGACAAACTAATGCCTCTTGTGACAATCAGCCCTTACGTCCAATATCAATCGTGCGGTATTGATTTGATCCGCTCAGCGCAGCGCAGCGCAGCGCAACTTGACCATACCATACGAGCAGTTTGACACCCATTGATAGAAAGTTTACGCTCAATATCTCCCAGGAGCTAATGGAAACGCGACCATGCACTGCGGCGAACACGCACCATGCTACCTAACTGGCGACGGCCTACCCGAATGCATCCCCCCAAACTCCTGGGGAACCAAAGGAAGCCCAAACAGCGCAGACAAGGGAACGGAGCCAACCAAGGAAGAGCAGGGACGGGGGGAAACCAACTAACAACAACCAATCCGCTACCACGCTGCTTGCTAAAGGAGTTCCCGCTGAGAGAGCCGCTGACAATGGAGCCACACCCGCGACCAAGGCGCAGAGCTAATCAGCTGGGTGTCCGCAACTAAGTTCAAGTACCACACAGCAAACCACGTGCGCAGCATACAAGGCGTGTGCAAACCCATGATGTTTGTAAACCCGCGGAAACCCGTGACCAGCATACACAGCGTGCCATATCGCAAAGTCCGTGGGTTTAGTTTCCCCGTACTGCCGCTGCGTTTTCCACCCATTCGACCTTATAGACCGTAGAATATACTTGGGTGGCAAACGAGTCCTTAGCAGCGCCACTGGTGCGGCAGCGGTCCAGAGCAGGCTGTGCGCATGCGGGATGCCATTACGGGCCAAACCTTACCTTGCCACAAACCTTCAACTGTCGAGCTGCAATACGAGCATGGACGTATATCTGGTTGTATAAGTGTTTTACCCGTCGCTTAGCCGTACTCTTGTACCCGTTGCTTGGCCGTGAAAGGGACAAAATGGCACGTGCAATAAGATTTCAGGGCTTTGCTCTTGTCACAAGTCCAGCCAAGTTGATACAAGTACCTGTATTTTCCGACAGCACTATCAGTACCGACTGAACATGTGTGGCATATGTCTGTGTTCTAACCTGAGGAGGCTGTTGACATGCTGTCGCATAGTTCGCATCAACAACAATGTACGGCAGTTAGGGTGCGACAGTCGTACGCCTCCTGGCATTGATAGAAGTATTGTCGGCAAGGGAAAAACAGACGAGAGCTAAGCAACTGGGAAGGTGCTCATAAAGTAGGCGCGGCTGAGCCCCCCCGAGCTCATGATGTCCAGTACGCAGGACATGCGTCGCTAATGATCGTGAAAATGATGCAATTAGTGCAATTCAGCTGCGTTCAGTGAATGCAAGCTGTGAGAAACGAGAGTTTTGCCACCAATCCTTTCGCTGAACCCAAAAAATCGGGAGGTCCATATCACATAACTCCATCTGTACCTCGACGCCCACAACATAGTTTCGGATTAGTTTCAAGCCCTGCGCTTAGACGCTAAAATAACGCAGACACCTACGGAACAAGCTCGCGAACCAACCAAAGCGCATTCCCAACCCAGAAAAGCACGGATGGAAGAATCAAACGAAGCCCCAGGAACGGAAGAGCTTTAGTTCCCCGACAGCGCACAAAACCCGATGTAGGTTCTCCCTACATTTCAAGTGTCACAACTGCTTTATTGGCACTGCACTTTCAATGCCTCCTACCGGTCATAAAGAGATGAATTCAACACGGCACTTGTGAGAATGCAGTAGTAACGGTGTGTCATGGTCATATGCATCCGCACATTCTCACAACTGTAAGCACGATGTACTCCTATCAGTAATTAGAGGAGCCGACCAGGAACCACACCAACATGCATTAATACATAGTCATGCAGCAACACCATCCCCGCCTAGACGCGACCTGTGCGGCCCCTCCTCCGACTGGAGAGTCCGAAGGCGAACGGCAGCGTCGAGCGCATGTGCCCCATTTGCTGACTATACCCTCGGTCTGCCTCACAGCTTGAAGTCTCAAATGAGCGAGTCCGTCGTGAACATAGACGCGAGGGGTTCAATGACCACACGCTGGGAGTTTGGCTGTTGAGAACCGGACGGCTTTTTCAGTGCTGGTTTCAGACCTGCTGACTGACCGCCCGACTGTGGCGCTGCCACAGTGAGCAGGCTGTCGTCAAAGTGTGCCCAATCACCGAAGCCCTCGCCTGGAGAGCTAGGTTGCACAGGCGAGAGCCCCAAGGCGCCTCCCTTAAAGACCAAACCATCGACGACGCCGGGTGCGCCACCAGGCCCAGAGCAATTAGGCGGCATGCCGACATCGCTAGCACTGCGGTGCATGACGATCTACATGGCGTGAAGCGGCGAACATTCCCCGTCAGGAAGGAGATACAGGCGTCCCAATGGTGAAGCCCTAGATGGACCAATCCCTTGAGATCTAAGATTCATGCACTCACCGCAGCATCGCCTGTGGATGTATTTGCAGGACCGTTTCTAGTGGCCGGTCGGCACACTATTGATCCGGATGCCACAGACGAGGTCTCGCTGTCCACACCACCCAAGTTGATGAGGTCGACTGAGTTCGCTGAGTCCATGCTTGTCAAAGCGGCCTCGCTACCAGCCTGTGTTACATGGCGGGCGTCACAACGTAGTAACTTCAAAAACCATTCACCGACAAGCTCATTTACAGCAAGAAGGGAAACCAAAACACAAACAATTAAACCCCTCACCTTACGTAATGCACGGCTATGCTCGTCAGCTTGTTGGCTGTGGATATGGATTTGTTTCATCTGCTCAGCCAACTCCTCAGTGCTCATGGACTTGCCACGCCGCATGAGCCGACTGCACGAAAAGGTTAGAAGAAGGTATCTTAACTGGGCAATTACGTTACATCCCCCCATTCACCGGCAGACGCATCACTTGCCTCCCGGCGCCTCCGTCACCCCCACTGCTGGCAACCAGGTCCCCTGCGCTGTACGCATGGCCAATTGTGGCCGGTCCTGCCGAGGACAGCTCCCCAGTCACGCCACCGAATCCTGATGAGCTGCCTGTTGCCGACATGCTCTGCGAGCTGCCTGGCATCGGCAAATGCCCTTGGCCCACGCCATACAGTACGTGCAGGTGATGCGCAGCGTTGCGCTCAGGCAGCGGCCAGTCGATCTGTCCAACGGGTTCCGTATCCAAGTCAGAGACGTCATCGCCTTCCAGCGGGACTTCCTCTCTTTCCATTACACGGTAGGCGAGCCAAGACGACGGAAAGTACTCGTGCTGTTTATAGCCCAGGAACACCTGCACCGCCAAGGACAGCAAGGTTGAATGCGGATGCTAACCAGCATATTGGTATGCTCCCCCATTCCAATGACAATTTGAAGCTGCTTGCCAAGCACTGCTGCGTCAGAACCTGGCGGATGAGAAAGCGCGATACAAACGAGGTGCAATGCACTACGGCCGAAAAGGCGGAGACCTGCTTACAGCAGCCTTACCGAGGCAATTAAACACCTGAGCATTTACGCCCCCGCTAGACTGTATGTGAAATCCACTCGACCCCAAGCATCTTCCACCTCCCAGAAGCCCTGCACTTACGTCAATCATCTGCTGCTTTTCCTTGTCGACGAGCACGTTATTGTACCGCCGCTTCATCGCGACCAGCGCGTTTCCGTACGCCCCTACCCCGACCTTCCGCAGCTTGGAATTTTCCGGCTCAAAGATGAGAATGCGCTCGCTGTGCATCGCCTGCCGCAGAGCAGATGCCACAAACGTCCATGCTAAGAATAACGTTATGAGACAATACCACCACAAACGTTACAAGGGATAGAAAGCAGCCGTCAATGCAGCCGCCGGCTCCACAAGCGACAAGCAAATTTAACCGCTGCTGGCATACCAACCACACCTGGGATCCAGTATACAGCCATGCGCACATGTCGCCATTAACCAGAAACAGCTCAGCCAGCACAGACATTGCCTCCGGATGTATCCGTCGGCTGATAGTGTGGACCTTTCCTTTTCGCAGCATGCACCACGGAGTCAGGGGCTCGTACCGGTCGTCTGGGCTCGAACCTGCATTGATGGGATCGCGCAGGTTATGCTTATCAACAGGTACTTCTACAGGACCTTAGGACAGAAACGTAGGCTTCACAGTGGCAGTGGCACCAGCTCTGCTACTAGAACTGAATACAACAGAATACAGATCTTGACGAGGGCAGCATCCATCATATGCATGGCTCTCACCTGCGTCACCCGAGTCCGTCCGGCTGTGGGTTCCGCCGCCACTAGGTCCGGTGCGAACCTGTTGGAGTGCCGGGTCGCCTGGGGATTCTGTGGGTATATTGATCGCAAAATGCATCCCGCGTGTTACCCTAGAAATCACGGACTTAAGATGCATGTCTGTTTTCAGGCTATACACTATATGGCACTCGAGACGCAAACCTAGAATCGAGCACAAACACAATGTAAGATAACCGGCGACATGTAAACTGCAACATTGCAATTGTCACATCGATGTGAACACCTTCGCCAGCTCCACTTTACCTTGGCCCTGCACTGGTAACATGCCCCGTGGCGTCAGGGCCGCCGCTCCACCGGCCGTGTTGCTGTTGCCAGCCGCGGCCATCCGGAGCTCCGGGCCGCCGGATGCGCGGTTTGGTCCTGAGCTAGCTCCTTGCGGTGTCGCACCACCACCCAGCACGCCGTGCGAGCTAGGTCCGCTGCCGGGCTGGAAAATGGTGCTGAGGGAATCAGATGACAACCGGCCGTTGGACGGCACCGGTGGACGGTCCCATGTAGTCGACCGCGTGTTATGATCAACGTAAAATATGCGATTCGTAGTTTTGTCGATCTTGGCCTCCCAGCCCTACCAGGGGCAAGGAACGAGCAATCATGCTTAAGGTCATAAAGGCAGGAGCCCCATAAGATTGCTGTGGCGCTGCACGCAAATAGGCAAAAATGGTATAAAATGTTCCGAAGATACATTAAACCATCCAGCAGACTGGATACCCTTCGGGATCACCAAGGCCATACCAAACCAACAAAAAGTTTGTGCCATGTCCAAATGTAATTTAATGTGCGTAGTGGAAAAAGGGGGAACATTGTGCTCTGTTTCAAAAGACGCATACGCTGATTATAGGTTATTGGTGAGCCTGGAAAAAAGTAATGCCCGCGAAACGTTGTCTTCGAAGACCAACTGCTTCCTGCGGTGTCGCCTTACCGGCGGTAGCGGCAGCCCATCGGGCGCGATGGCGAACTTCCGTTGCAGCGCGTCGGCTGGCACAGCAGCTGATGTGCTCGCTTGAGCGGGGGGTTGTCCCGGGCCCCCGATTGACCGCTGCAACGGTGAAGCAGTGCCGGAGCCGCTGGCCATCGACGCAGCGGCTCCATACGGGCTCGCACCAGATGTAGTGAGACTCCCACGCAGTGGGCTCCGACCATCCCCAGCAGCCAGTGGTTGGATCATGGTCGTCAAGCCAGTTGCCACCTGCGGGGAAGGGAAGTTTTACGCTCAGCTTCCGGATGAGCACACAGTGGTACTTTCGGATTTTATGCGCGACATGATGGCGCGTGCATCACTCCAGGAAGGTGGCAAAAATATGTCGCACCTGTTTGCCAAACTTTTCAAACATCGCGCCGGCAGTATTGTTCCGCGTGCCCAAGCCGGCAGTGAAGAAGCTGCTGCTGTTCCCGGTCGCGCTAGTACCACACGTAGACGAGGTGCTCCCCCCCGTATTGCCAGCATATGGGGTGCCAGTACCAGGCGCCGGCGCCTGCAGCTGCAATGCACTTCCCCCCGGGCCATTTACGCTTGCCAAGGCCGCGTTAGATGCCCCAGCGCCAGGCCGAACCATAGTCCGCGGATCGCGGCTGCCACGGGCAAGTTGGAGCGCTGCCTGGTCACTGGTTGGCCGCGTGCGTGCTATGGCAATGTCCAGCTCGCGGCACTGTTCAATTAGCACCTGTAAGCATAAGATACCCGAGAGCCATAGCGATATGTCGACGATAGCCAACATTTACTGTGGAGTAAGTAAAAACAAGCCATGCGCACTGGTGCACTGCGGGATCTCTTGAATTGAAAGTTAGCGCAGGCTATGCAAGTTAAGCCGGTTGGTTTCGGAGCACGCACCTGCACCGCGCCGAAGAAGGACCCGACGTTTGTCCGATCCAATGAATCTGCACAGTTGTATCGCGTCACCCCGCGCTGCTGCCGTATCCAGTGTGCTCGCCAGCCAACGCCCGCTGCCGAGACCCGCGGGCCGACGATGCCCGTGCCGTTGTTCCCCCTCACCGGCATGTCCGTGGTCCCTGCCAAAACATAAGCCGACAAGTCACCTGACAGTCACTCCGTACTCTAGTTCCTCCGATATGCAAACATGCCCACCGGCTGTAGTGCATTGCTTGATTTGACGTGCAGCCACATCACATCAGCCTCAGACAGCCCCAAAGCATGTCAGAAACTTTGAAGCTGGTAAAACTACCATGGGGGACTATGCCGACGTTGTAAATCGCAGCGCACCTTCGTCAGGGCATACTTCGGTATGGTCGGGGCCGACCTTTTCAAGGGTCCCAAGAGCAAAACCGTGCGCCGGCAGGATGTCTTTGACCTGCAGAGAAGCCAACGGATAAAAAGGTCGCGTTTGACCCTCTACGCATACCAGTATCCTATTGTGGTTTGTGATTACATCTTAGCAACTTGCCAGTGCCGATGCAGTCTATAAATGCATTCCCCCCAATAGGGCACTGTCAATCACCCGGCAGATAGCACTACTTGCGATGCAACCCGGCTAGCCTGCAATTCTGACCGTATTCCAGAAAGCCTCCACGATGCCCATGTGCCCAAGCTGTTTATCCATTTCATGCCAGTCCAGGGCGATGTAGGTAAGGTTCATGCCATGCTCCTTGCGGAGCTGGGCAACAACCTGCAGCAAAGGTGGGCGTTAAGTACACCAATGACTTGAAAGAGCTGAGACAAAGACAGGGCAGCGGCTGCGCATCTTGCGACGCCCACATCAGTTGCTCCTGAAACTGACCCTTCATTTAAAGAGCTAACAGACTGGACTGCACCCGAACGGCATTCGGATGCCTGCGAGGGGAAAATGCGCATACTTACAAAATCAAATGCAGACGCCAGTTTCGCCTCGGAACGGTCCCGGTCAGGAAGGCCCTTCCGGAGCAGGCTTACAAAAGTCACCGGTACATGCCGAGACGGCTCGCCATCGGCACCGGCGACCGGCGGGTCCGGATCCAGCTGAGGGTTTGGCGTGTACCGCTCCTGCAAGCGGCGGACGTACCTGCACAACGCAACTTTACCATTGAGCTGTGTCCAGTTGGACCATGTACAGCCAGAGCCAGAGCACAAGGCCCGACAACACCGGGCAAGGGGCAGCAAGCACCAGATATCAAGAGGACGTGGTTTCCAACAGACACCTCCACGCCAAAACATTAAGGACACGTGCGCAGTTCTCAACGCGCCGGGTGGCCTGCTTTAGACCGTCGGGCGCTCACCGCTTCGAACCCTTGAATGTGTTGTGCGGGCGTATCTTAATCTCCGCCTCCCCAATACCGTTGTTCTTTATGCTTACGCCCCACCACAACGGTGCGCTGCCCCGGCGCCACGTATATCGGCTCCACAGGAGGAGGCTACCATCGCGCTGCTGCTGCCGCCAGATAACCTGCCATGAAAGAAATGGTTTAAGGAGAGCCCCAAACGAAGCAAAACCTTAGCTACGATGCCATATATGTAATTGTCCGTCCAGGCTTATGTCCGAGGGCCGGATAGTGTATTGGCAGCTGCACGAATAAACTACTGAAAGGCCGCAATTAGCGGTTTTGCGGTCAATGTTGCGCTCACTTCTAGTGTGTCCGCACGCAATCGTCAGGGAGTTACTGCTGCGAGTGCTTCAGGCGCATACAATGGAAAAATTGCGAAGTCAACAGGACGGACAATCATCTGGATGGCCGCCTGTAAAGCGACTAGCACGGCGCCCTCGTTAGGTAGACCCGCACGAAACAGACGAGGTCACGGCGCGCGCTTACGGTGCAACTGTCATGGACCCTCGAGTAACCTCAAGACACGCAGCCGTCACATGTACCTGCTCAACTTCCAGCTCGTTGCCCGGCTCTGCATAGTCGTTAAGCCCGCGTGCCTTGTAGCGGGGTCCAGGGTGCAGACAACCGCGGCGGCTGATGCACGCTACCCAGTACTTGGCATTGTCAAAATCCTCCAATAGCCGCGACTCACAAAGTCCCTGCACGACATAAGTTTGTTTGTCGCATCGGCTTAACATGTTCAGGTGCGCCTATGTCACCTGTACGATGGCCACTATGCTGTGTGTGCCGAAATCCGCTAATCCATAAAAAAATGTCCAACCCGTGGGGGTGCACGGATATATTGGCCTACATCTATGTTGGGGTCAGATCTGCGGAACTATCTTGAATGGCAGTTGACATCTGCCACCGTACTCAATCAACAGAAAACGAACACCGCAATCGTCACGCAGGCTCCAAAGAATAAAACCCATGAAAATCTAGTCCAGGTGTTTAGTAATGCCATCAGGATCTCGTTTTTGTTCCAGCGGACCTTGCAGCATCTCGGTCAGCTCGCGCACTAGAAAAGACTGTGCAAGGTACTAACTTCCAAGGCCTTTAAGCGGAAGCCGTTGCACTGCCTCCTGCATTCGCTCGCTTAAGCTGTAATTGCCGCTCGCCCCTGCATCAAATCCGCGCAATCCAGCCTTGAAGACGGGGTATAAGGCACAACAACACACCTGGAGCAGCGGCGGGCATAAGTGATCGAGTCCGAGATTGCGAAACGGCGCTGACATCCACCGGTTCCACACAAAGTCCCAGCTTGGGTCCTTCACCGCACGGTACGACGGGAAGGGCCGCGTGATGTCCAGTGTGTCACACAAGAAGTGCGCCCCTGCAGAAAGCAAGGAAATCCAAAGTGTCGGTACAACAAACGCTAGACTAATGGATTAAACAATAAAAACATCAGGAAACGGAGCCCCGAACCAACAATCACACAAAACCCTACAGTGCACACAAAGATTATATGAGCGAACCTGGTTAGAACGAATCCCTGGGTGACTAAAGCATCTCCACCTTACCGTCTATTGGAAACGAGAGCAGCCTCTCAATCCCTTTCTCAATTTCATCCTTCATTGCCTTCTCATCCTTCGCTCCTGCTTCCGGTGCCTGCGGGGAAACATCACATAAGCATATTTGCTCACCGTCGAGCTTTGACCAGACCCAGGGCACCTAAAAGCTGTACCAATGCCGACGGTTAGCTTGTACTATATTTACGGCATAAGATAGCGGCGGCAAGGGCGCTTGCAGTAAGAGCCCTCCGCAACTTGATCGCGGGCCCCCACAGGGCCAGCATAAGCCCCTGCGCTAACCTTTCCCCACGCTCCCCATAGGCCCCCTCCCATGCCCTCCACCATGCCATGCCATGATCCCTCAACCGTAATACCTGCTTGGTAGCCCCTATTGTACAGTAGGTTGCATACCTGAACAGACTGCATCGACAGGTTAATCTGCAACGGAATCTTGAGCCAGTGAGACTTCGTGACCGTCTTGACTTCGTGAGTACCCGGAAGGATAGCTGAAACACGGAATTTCTCGGCGACCAGCAGGAGGCCCCACTGCCCAATGACAACATATCCCAGAATGTATGGGGCACTGACGAGAATCTGCGTACCGTGCAGGCTTTGCGTCACGGTGCGTCCCAATACACAGCACACACCCCAAGCCGTGCGGAACCCCTGATCCAGGCTGCACCTGTATTGGTCCATCGACAGCTCTTAGATGGTCGAGGGCAGCAATCTGCAGGCAATGTGAAACAAGAACGCTTGACGTCGTGTAGGTGCCAACTCAGTCGTTACGCTGTTGGTACCTCGGAGTCAAATATGTCCTGTCCCTTTGTCTTGGTGAACTGAAGCTTGCCAGAATGCTGCGCAATGCGCAGCACCTGAGTCAGGCACCTGCCGTCAAAGAGTTAAGAAGATGCTTGCCAACATTAAAGGATACGTTGAGAACTTTTGTATACAGGGGATTAACAGCACCTTCCAAAGCCCCTGGCAACTATGTAGTATCGCTGCTTGACCGTGCTGTGCACCAGGAGCACCCGACCGTTTTCAGGTGCGCTGGGCGCGGAGGCGCTCATGACCTGCCTTCCTGCAGGGCACTATGCCCCAAGCTCTAAGCTAACAAAATGTCACCAGTCTGCGTGGTGCCATGAGGATAGGATAGAAGGAATGGAAACAACTTTGAGCAAACCGTGTAAAGATAACTTGTAGGAAAACAATCTTGGAAAACTCAGAAGTTAATAACAAGTCAAAATGCAATTTTGAAGATTATGCGCATAGAGGAGACAACAAGCAACAAGGAGTGAGAACGGCAAGCGCAACCGTACTACACATCAAACGGCTCTGCCATGAACTTCTTAGGGACAGATTAAAAAAGCCAAGTGCTAATTGGCAGTTTCTAGCTACAATACTAAGACCTGGTCACATAGTCCACATGAGCTTTGGGTGACGCATTTTTTCACGGCTTCTCCTTGTTTCGAGCTGAAAGGCACGCCGATGAGCCATCTGACATGCTGAGGACTATTTTTCTTGTCCGGAACTAAAACGTGCGTCTGTGTGCCTTCAGCGTTTGTCGCCGTTCGGTTGAGACCGCAACGGAACGCCGGCCTGCCGTGAAATGACCAGTCGCAATGAAATCTTACGCTGGAAAACCCCTAGCGTCGGCACTGTCGACAACACTGTAGAATATCAGTTCGATAACCGAAGTGTGTAGTAATCTGTGTCAAAAGGTAAGCATGTCGTGCGTATTCCAACATGGTTTATGAGTGTACGGACGCTTGAACGCCATGCCGCAAACGGGCAGACAGAAGCATGTTGTACGTGTTGCAGAACAGTGAAGTGCAGGAATGAGGCATCCCTGAAATTGATGAAGCGAGCGACAGTTAACTCGTACTCGTCATCAACAGCACAACCAGAGCACACTACCGGTTGCTTACGTTATTCCAGGCCATCTTTCCGAAGTCACCTCGTGCCCACGTATACTGTTCGATTACCAGCCAAGCACCAGTTACACTCTTAGTTAAGCGTTCTTCTGTCATACATCATGATGCCTCCCTGCCTCTCCGTGTTACGGAGTGAGGAGCAGTGGCATAAATCCCTCCTGACACAGCTCTTAGGTAGGGACGAGCTTGTAGCGAGAGTCTTACAGGCCTGAGTTTGTGATCAAAATTCTTGGATAATGAGAGCCTGCATTCAGAGCGCCGCCCATTTCAGAGCGACCATACGCGAAACTGGACTTTTCGCTGCCAGCTCATGCCATCGACTCACTCGCGTTCGTCCTTACTAACCTGGCCAATACTGGTATACAGGGTGGGAGGTGACCGACAGCTCACATCTACACTGTATGTAAAGATTGGACCCTGGTTGGACCCATTAACCTCGTCGACGCATAATGACCAATATGTTCCTGTCCTTGCTCAACCTGAAAAAAAGTCTCTATGGACAACTACAACACTTCTATCGTATTCATACGTAAGAGGCACGTTTAAAGGCTCTCCTGCACATTCTCGTCGGTATGGAAACGGGCATTCTGGATTGTGGCATGCGCAACGACTTGCCTACCCGTATCCATGATGCGATCCTTCATTGTTATTTAAATCCCACGGCGTTGGGCTTTGTAAGGACTGCGTTGCCCAGGAGCCATGATTAGCGGGAATGCGTTGCCCTAGGGTTAGCCAATCCCTTCACAATGCATCTGGTAGGACTTCCTTAGGAGCTGTCAAGATCAAAATACAGGGAAGAAACACCCCCAGTGGTGACCGCATGAGCTACTGACTCTACACTGTGATATACAAGAATGGCGAAAAACCTAAAACCTTCAACCTGCTAAGTACTCGTGCGCTAGTCAAAAAGTCAGATGCCAGCTGAACATGCGTGCAAAGTGTAGTGGAACTTCGAGCTTAAAATCTCAGGTCAGTCGGAAATAACCTCAAAGTCGCTGTCCTTATCGCCATCGTCATCCTCGCTACTGCTGATGATGTACGTTGCCTTAGCCGCCGCAGCCCGTCGGGCGCGTTGCGGCCGCTCCTCTAGGACGGTCGCCATGGGCCCAGAACAGGCGGATGCCCCTCCAGTGGCGCGTGCGAGAGTTTTAATTCCCAGTGGCGACGGCCCCACACGGCCCTTCTTGCCCTGTATGACGTGTGCGATGCGGGTGGACGGGTTTCAACAAACGGAAAATTTGGGCAAAGATGCACCTGGTCTTGTCCCCGGGCAACAGACCACTTATCTAAGTTTGCGTACCTTGGGAGCCACAGCTGGTGATGGAGCTGACAGCTCAAACGTTGCCTCCTCGTCACTCGTGTCAGCATCCTCGCTGTCCTCCTCCGACTCCGGCTTCTTGGCAGCAGCCCCTTTGCGTTTGGCTACGGGAAACAGTATCATGAAGCGAACTTAAGGTTAAGGGCTTCGTTTTCATTAGTAACCAGGGCCACAGACTTACCGGGCTGCTTAGCTGTCGCAGCAGTCTGCCTGCTCCCTCCTTTGGCAGCAACAGCCTTTGGCGCGGCAGTCTTCTACAGGAATCAGGGGAACGATTCACGTAATCAGAACGCTTTCCTACAGGACTGCATACCGCAGGGAAGACTTACAGCACCGGGTATTGTCTTCAAGCCTGGCGCCGGCGAGTTGACCTCGTCCACGTCCACAAGGTTCGCTGCCGTTGGCTTGGAGGCCCCTACGCCCAGTGGCTTCCCCAGGTTCAATTGGGTCTGGATGCGGCCTGAAACATAGAAACGACGATACCGACAGCCAGACCAAGTAGTTGTTGGTAGGTCATAGGCGGACTGTGATGGAAGTGCATAATAGGCGACAAGGACAGGATACACTATACAAGCATGCCCTTGAGCCCTCAGTTCGTACTGGGCGGTTCGCAGGTACGGTGTACGCACCTCCACGACCATGTAACACACACAAGCATGCGTAAGCTGATAAGCAGCATCATATTACCTGCAAGGCGAGCAGCCAACCCTGCCGCTTCAGGGTCTGGTTGAGTGCGGCTGTCATCCACGCTTGGTTGCTCGCTGCCTTGCGAGCTGGCCGGCAGCGGCTTTGGCTTCCTGCCACGCCCCGTCGCCGCTGGTTTGGCCGGTTTTGCCGAGGGTACCTTTCCAGCCTGGCCCGGCTTAGTCGCCAGCTTCTCGTCGACCTCCCATTCTGCTGAGTTACCTGCGTCCGTATCGCTATCGCTCTCGACGACCTGCTTGCGGCGAGCATTACCAGCTGCGGCAGCCTTGCGTCCAGGCGGCCGGGCAGTCGGCTCAACCATAGCGGGACCAGGATCAGGCTTGGCAGCCGCCGGGGGTTTTCCTGTGGCCTTCATCACTGGAACGTCAGAAGGAGGTTTCGGCAACTTTGCGTCTGCCAGCGACGCCTTCGGTCCCGGCTGGGCAGCTGCACGTTGAACCGGTGCAGGCTTGCGCTTTAATTCGAAATCGGAGTCGGAACCTCCACTGGAAATGTCGTCGTCTGACACGACCTTCTTCCCAGCCTTCCTCCGGCCAGCAGGGGCAGTGCGGCCCTTAGCTCCCTATAAGAATACAGAAAAAAACATGAAGGACCCTGAGGTACGACTCTGATCAACACTGCAATTATTACTATTAACCCAAGGACTCACCGCCCCCTGACCCTTTCTGGCCGCCAACTGTTTCCGCTTGGACTCCTCCAGGCGAGCATGCTCTTCAGCCTCCCATGCGTCGTATGCCTGTGAGGGAAAAAGGTGTAGATTTATGATCCTAGGGTCATGACATTGTTTGGTATAAAGCATCGCCTTCCCCAGTCATAAGGGAGGATTATCTTATGCATGCTGAAAACAAACACCCATTCCACATACCACTTCGAACGCATCAAGGTCTTCCGCCCACATCTGCCGTCCGGTGATGCTTGCAAGGTATTCCACGCGAGCCGCAGCTTTCGCGGCCTCCGCCCGAAGGGCCGCAATCCTCTCGAGGGTCAAGCTGTGAATTGACATGGATAGCAGGTACTCGTAACCTGGTTTGCTCGCCTCGCTCTCCTGCGCGCCGTCCTCATCGTCCCTCTCAGCAGATACGTCGTAGACCTGTCAACAAAATTGAACGAGGGGTTCAGCATGCATGATTGTACCACGGGAACTAGACGTGCACATCATGTGAGGGCAGGGCACCCTTTCTTTGCTACTCATGACCGTGCCCTTGAAAATAGCGCCGATTCGTTTGGCGATTGGCGACTTGACAAGTTTACCTTCGTAGCTGTGTTTGTCTTGCTCATGCGATCGAAGCCTTGGGCTTCAAGATCCTTCTCAATGTCTACCCGCTTGCGGTTGCGAACCTCCAGCTTCCCATGCACGACCGCAAGGATGAACCGGACCTTGTTGTCGGCACGCATTTGATCCATTTGGGCAAACTGCATAGAAGATAGAAGCACGGTTGGCACCGCATACAAGAAATGGTACCTAACACATACTAGGACAGCCGTGTAGCGCCTACCCGGAGCATGGCGATACGGCGCTTTTCGTAGTAATCCAGGCGCAGTTCAAAAAATTCGGCGATGATTGCCTCCGGGCTCTGGTAGTGCTTGATAATGCCATCCTTCTGGAACAGCATCATGTTGCCTACGACATTTAGACCAGGCATACCCGTGCATCAGATCAGCAACGCCTTAGGATATTGAGGCCCGACACCAGTTCCGTTGCAATAAACGGGACATGGGTCCGCATTAAAGCCCGAATGAAACGAACGCCATGCTCAGCGCAACCCCAATGCAGGGAGCATCCCCGGCAATATGGATAAGACGTACTCGTGGTGACCTTCGCTTGCAGCTTAAATTTAGCCTCCAGGCCACCAGGAGTAGCCAGCAACTCGTCCAGCTTGCCGGGCAGGAGCTCCACGACGAAATGGACGTTGGAGTCGGAGTGGTGCTCGTGGTAGTCCGCAATGAGGGGTGCCTCGTCCTGGGAAGGCAATGGCCATGTGGAAAAAACCACAAGTAGCATTACGACGCGACGTCATTTATGCTGTAAGCCTTCGGCTGGCACCATGCCACCTATTGCCCGCATCCGTTGCAGCTGCGCACCTTATCTTGCGGCCGCAATAGGGTCTCCAGGAACTCCTTGTAGTCTTGTGTCCACTTGCGAACCGGAAGCTCGGTGACTTCGATTGTGTTAGGTCCAGTCTGTCTCAAGAAAAAAAGGGTCCTTAGATGGGTTTGTCTGTGTTGCAGTCCAAGCAAACAATAATCACCAACCCACCTGGGCTACCAAGCCCCCGACCACGTACGACCGTGAGCCGGACTTGTGCGGCACCTCCGTGATCGTGCCGGTGAAGCCACGGTACCTGAACAGGAGCCAATATTGCGATGAGCGGGTTCCAGTACATTAACTGCTGGCAACACCAAAGGCACACGTTCATAACTCTTCCACAAGTTCACCAGGCCCGTAATGAAGAAACTCACCAGGGGTGCAGCGGGTCCTGCTCCTCGCCGTTCAAGAGGCGCCTACAAAAGAATGCATAGAAGGTTTGAACTCACGCTCCAATAATGACGCTCATCATATGACTCGCTTACCTTAGGTTCGCGATGATGTCACGGGGATTGTAGTTTGGAATGAAAGTACTCCAGCCAGTGCCGATACCTTCCGCGCCGTTCACCAACACAGTCGGCAGGATCGGCAAATACCTACAATATGAGGCGCGTTGACATGCTACCTGAACTTTTGTATGCAACGACGTTTTGTGTTGAGGTAGTGCTGAACGGGCTAGAAAGATTACTGACTTACCACTCCGGTTCTATGCTTTGGCCTTCCTCGTTCAGGTATTTCAGGAGCACGTCATCATGCTCGTTGAATAGATGGCGAGTTAGTTTTTCGAGGCGCGTATAAATGTAGCGAGCGCTGGCAGCATCCTTTCCACCCTGCAGGCGTGTGCCGAACTGACCGCTGGGGTGCAGGAGGTTGATGTTGTTACTTCCAACAAAGTCTTGTGCGAGGTTTACAATGGTACTGGCCAAGCTCTGTTCGCCATGGTGGTACGCGGAGTGCTCGGCTACGTACGCGGACAGTTGAGCCACCTGTGCCAGTTCAGCAACATGTCACCAACATGTCAAGCCCCGGGTTGAAAGGATGCGCCTTGGGCATGGGACATGCATCTCACCTTGATATCCTTCTTCAGGTTGCGCTTGAAGCACGCAAACATGATTTTACGCTGCCCGGGCTTCAGCCCATCCAGCACATTAGGGATAGAGCGATCCAGGTCGGCGCGAGAGAAGAGGATGAGCTCCTGCAGCAGCAAGTTCACACCATAGGGCAAAACCTATCCCAATCAGTACAAGATCGCGTGTCCTTGCGTGTACTGCATTACATGTCACTATGCACTACAGCTGCTCTGCACAACCATGGAGTCCTGACCGCTGTATAAAGCAGGCATCACCTTGTTAATGAAGTCCGCGTATGAAATCTTTTCCGCGGACTGGTCCAGGTACGTCCCCGGAACGAAGTTACTGAGCCACTCCTTCCGGTCGTCCACCCGTTTCTTGCTGAAAGCAAGCTCGATAGCATCCCCATCTTCGTCGCCTACGTGAAATTGCGAATTTCAGGACCTTATGAAAATGTACTACTTGGCAATGTGTCTTCTTACCCGTCCACACGAACTCCTTGCGGTGCAGATTCAGGCGCGAGAAGTACTCCTGTGCTTCCTCCTTGGTCGAAGTACCGAGACCCTTATAGTACTTTATATCCCATCCGCTTGTGTTGTTGTCCAGGCTCTCCTTCCATGCCTCATACTCAGGCATGGTATAGAAAACCTTGGTCTCGCGGCCACGGCGTGCCTGACATAGGACAGTGCACCAGTGAAAGCCGACAGTGACAGAAGTCGTCCAGTCTCCTAAAGCCATGGACATTACCAATTGCTGGGAAATGCCCGTGTCTTGTACGCATGGCCTTGGTGGGCGACGCACGTTCAGTCATTTGACTCTGCCAGCTGGACATGAACAGGGCCTTCCGCACTGTGTTTATGTTCGGAAAAAAGCTGGACGGTATAAACAAATATCGCACATGAATGACTCACCCTAAGAACCCTGACGTCTTGGCGACAATGCAATGACCAAACTAGAAAAACAGCAAATGGCCCATTGTCAACACCAGCTGGCTGATCCCAGGAATCCCCCGGTTCACCATCGGCATTCCCTGTGTTCATCATGTGTCTGAGCCACCCCCGTGTTCACCTTAACGATAGGAGTGATGAACTCAAGCATGAAGCCTGGAATTTTCAGTAAAGACGGGAAAAAGCTGTGCATGAAGTTCATGATGAGCCCCTTGATATGCGAACCGTCGTGATCCTGATCCGTCATGATCATAAGGTGGCCATACCGCAAAGAGGACGTGCTATCGTACACCTACAATACGACAAGGAAAAACCGTTGGCCATTTGCACGGGACAGCATTTAGCGCCCAAGTAACCCCTCTGCATCCTCACCCTGCCATGTTGCAAGCCCATGATCTGTTTGATGTTCTGGATCTCCTGATTCGCAGCGATTTGGACCGCGCTAGCTTCACGCACGTTGAGTAGTTTGCCCCTGAGTGGAAACACTCCATAATGATTGCGGCCTACTACACCGAGACCGCTGACAGCGAGTGATTTGGCGCTATCACCCTCCGTGAGGATTAGAGTGCAGTCCGTGGAACGTGGGCCGCCCGCATCATTGGCGTCGTCTAGCTTTGCCATGCCTAGGTAAATGGGACACATCACGGGAACTGGGTTAAGCACACATCATGCCTTGGCAAGCAGATGATGAAAACCCCGCCCGTTTCGAGCTTGCCGTGCTCACCAACCAGGCGAGAGCGCTTTACACCGTCCCCCTTCTTTAAATCTTTCTGACTCTTGAACTCCGCGTATTTGATGATGCTGTCGGAGAGGCCTGCCTTAAGGACCTTGTCGAGGAGCGGGATCGGTAATTCACACTTGGATCCAAAGCTAGTGGAGCGGAGGGTCAGCGTTTCTTTGGTCTGCATAGCGAATGAAGGGACGGTAAGTGCGGCAGAGGAGCAGTACCAAAAGCACGATCTTAAACGGACTTGCCTGTGAGTCAAAGGCAGGGTTCTCCACGTAGCAGTTCAGGAATATCCACAGGTGGTTGCGAACCATTGCTGGCTTGATTGCCGTTGTCTTGGCCGTTTTCTTGCTTAACTTCTCTATGCAATGCCTGCATATACCCACAACGTGTATGGGAAAGTGTGCGGGGTCTTGTATCGGCCACAGGAGACCTTACTTCACAATCTGGTTGACGATGTATTCCACATGGGTGCCCCCTTTCTGAGTCGAGATAGCGTTAACAAAGCTGACCTGCACACGGAAAGCGAAGCACCTGGTCACTACAACTTACACGCGGGACTCGGCCTCCGTGTGCAACCATCAGGCATTTACCCAAGCACCTGCTGGAACGACCCATCTGTAAGGCTGATACAGATCTCCCAGCGGTCGTTCAGACGCTCACAGAACCTTGGGATCCCATTGTCCTGTATCAGAACCAGGGTTTGCAGCGCAGATTAAAAGGAAACAGATGTCGTCTGAGGCGGAACGGCATTAACAGCTAAATCATTGCTGCTCATTCCGGGATCCCCTCCCTGGCACATGAGGAACACCCCGGAACCAAGTTCTTTTCACCTTGGGACCCAGGTACATGTCGACGTATTCCTGGAAGGACTTAATGCTCAGGCGCTCGCCGTTGTAGAACACCTGGGTATCCACAGGGCATTATAACCTGTCTTCCATTAGAGCAGGCAACTTAACTGAAACTGGAAGAGAACCTAAATCCTTCAGCTGTCACAGCCATGGAAAGCCTGGTGCTCGCATCACGTAATAGCGTACCTTGACGCCTTTGCCCAGCACTCCAGCCATGTCAAACACACGGCGGCGAAGGACAGAAACAATATCTTCGTCGAGCTCGGACATGCCGAATTTAGCAAGGTCAGGCTTAAACGTGATGCAAGTCCAGTTGTCGCTAGCTTTGCAGTCTGTAATCTTTGGTGTACCCTTCTGTTGCATATTATTAGTAAACGTCTGCTTGTAGCGTCGCTGTCGCGATCCATCACAAGTCTCGACCGTGAACTCCGTTGAGAAAATGTTGGCAAGCTTTGCGCCATAGCCATTGCGGCCGCCTGTAATCTAAGGGTAAGAAAGTACACAAAAAGATGCAACAGTGCAGCGTCCACGGCAAGTGAACACTCAATGCCAGGGATGCGTACATGATGACAATGATGTACCAATTGCGATCAAGTTAACCCTCACGCTCCAGCAACACTTTGGGCCGCAACGTGCGGGGACCCGGTGCTGGGCCGGGGATTCCCTCCATAGGACCACATGCTTGCGACCCGCATCGTAACACCCTCAACTCTTACCTTCTTCTCGCTGTCATTGTAATTGCTGCTGGTGAGGAGATGCCCAAAGATTAATTCTGGAACGTAAACCCCTTCCTCCTTATGCACTTCCACGGGAATACCCCTGCCGCTGTTCCAGACACGTATGCTGTTGTTAGCCTACCACATGAATGGGGATTCGGGGCGCAAGTTTTTAATGCACGGATGGGCCGGCATATGTCTTTTCAGGACAACCGATACGCTTACGGGGTCGACGTCCACTTTAATGGTGTCCATCGTCGGGTCCCGAACCTTGTTGTCAGCCGCGTTCACGAGGATCTCATCAAATATTTTGTATAACCCAGGTGGATAGTTTACAGTTTTAAGCTCCATCTTCTGCCCATTGTGCACCCAAATTGTGTTCGGCTGCCGCTCCGTGCTGCCGATGTAGGTGTCAGGCCGTAGAATGATGTGCTCCAGCTGCGTCTTCTTCTGGTACATCTCCTCAATCGTCTTGCCGCCGGCTGCAGCGGCCACATTACTAGGTCCTAGCGGCTGCTGGGCTTTAGCTGCTTTGAAACCCTTGCCCTGCGGCAAGGCAGAGAAGAACCCTGTGTCGACCTCATCCCTATATATTGTAGGCAAGACAAACACACCTTGGGAACGTGAGCATTTTCTGCATCCTCTACAACATCCATATCCATTGCAGCTTGTTCAATTGATGGGGCCCGCCAGAACGAAAGTAAAGTCAAGGCCACTAGTCTAGCGGCAAAAATGCAGTTAGCTTTTTCGAAATCACTTTGCGGTAACAGTCAAGAACAAATGCAATACTTGCTGTCATCTTGTTTCAAATTCCATGGTTGTACGGCACACAAGAGCCATTTTTGCATAATGTCATGGTTTACAATTTATCAGTAAATGCGTCGACGTTTTAATTCTACCTTCTGTGTACATTAGGGCATTCATTTTTGCTAGTTTGTTCTTTCCTCACCGGGAAGGCAGCCCAAGTCTTGCGTTGCGGTAGGATGCACAGCAGAGGTGTCCCCAGGTTGCCAAAATTGGCCTGCGTATCTGCATATCATGTTACTCCCAAATATATGGATAGTGAACCTCTGGGATGGCAAACACACCAGTGAATCCCTTGAGCCTTCTGGATACCGTCGTACAGCACTCACCGACACTTCTACATGCAAGAGTCAGCCGCACCTGCGGCCAGGCAAAGTCATTATTACACAGCCCTGAAGCAGCTAGTTCCTATCCTAGCTTACTCTGCGTTGTGTGATTACAGTAAGCATCGATCCTGTTGGCGTGTCAGGAAGACAGGTACTGCACAGCATGGCATACCATATGGGGCCATCCTCAAAGCATTTGTTCCATCGACCTGTAAATATCTGCTCTTATGCGGCAAACAGATTTTCACTCCTGCTGGAAAGTTTGTGCTTATTGTTTTGTTGTTGGGGTTGTGCCCAACTTACCAATGTCTGCAACCTTGCAGTATTATTGCTGTGCTTGATGCGCCATAGGGCTAGCGGTTCCTCACACATCTGCGATGCTGTTGGCGCTCCGCAGCTGCCTGTCGCCTCCGCTACTTGCCTAGCTTTAGCTTGCGCCTCCCGGCTCCGCCTCGCCACACAGGCAATGCCCATCTTAATTGGATAATCCCAAACTTCAATGCTGCGCCTCGGTAATGAGCAAAGAATATTTGCACGGAAATATCCCAAAGGTGGTCCGTTCGCTAACGATGCCGGTTGGTAAGGTTCCGTACAGGAAAGCATTCTGAAACCACTGAAGGTGTCAAAAGGTGAACTGCTTGTAACCTAACATGCACTTAAAATGCCTGCCAAGTACTCCCCGCTGTCATATCTTGTGCTGCTGTCGTAACCGCTACGGTAGCAGAGCTAAAGCCTCTCACAGCAAATAATATT
Organism: Volvox carteri f. nagariensis; assembly: GCF_000143455.1. Taxonomy (NCBI): domain Eukaryota; kingdom Viridiplantae; phylum Chlorophyta; class Chlorophyceae; order Chlamydomonadales; family Volvocaceae; genus Volvox; species Volvox carteri. Next base: position 754,697 of record NW_003307581.1, on the reverse strand, counting down.
GCGCCACACCAAATCACCAGTAATATTATTAATGCAAATGGCTGGCATGGTCAACCGATCTTGCAAGTCGCGAACTAACAGCAGTCGCCGGCGCAGGCGATCTGCAGCAGATGTGAAGCTTAGCATTTCTGACTGCTCCTCTTCAAACAGTGACGTTGAGGAGTCGCCATATGCTGCGATGTATGCTGGGTGAGGAACAGCAACACATGTTCGCGAATGCCATGGTTTCAGTCGCTTTTCGCCTGCAGGTGCCAATCTAGTGTTTGTAGATAGCTTGTTACTTCCATGCGTCTTATGCGCATTTGAAGCTTGAAATGGTGACCTTGCGTCCTACTGCAGCATCGTTTTGTGTCACGAAACCAGGGTCACTAAGGAGTACCAAGCAAGGGATGCGTCCACGATGGTCAGGAACTATAGCTTATGCCCATAGAGTTTATCGATATGCTTAAATGTTTTACCTGCAGCTCAGGAGGCTGCTTGGAAACCGCCTCTGTGCGCCAAGTGGAAACCGTTTGTGGCTCGCATACATATGCGATTGTCGGGTAGGCACTGGTAGGCAGATGGCCTGCTTTGGGTCCGGTAACGCGTGCAATTTACGGGTCATTTCGGTGATTGGTTGGTCACAATGCAGCTACCGCGGCGGTGCGAACAGCAGCCTTAAGTCCGAAACCTCTCCAGGTAGCCAGCGCCCGGGAAAATCCGGAATCATCAGCGTGCGGGTACCGCTTATCCCCCTTTTATTATCGAATAAAAAAGGTCATTAAATTCCAAAAAATGGAAATGTACATGCTGATGGTGCTAAGCGGCACCATAAATGAGCATGCGCCCATAGTCCTGGTGCCGTTTAGCACCAGCAGCATCATGCACAAGCAATTACCTGCATTTGCAACGGACCAGAGCACGTTACAGCAGGCCGCCTTCCCAAACGCAGGTTCACGCTGGCTCGCGCCATGGGCCCTGGCACGCGGCTGTGCAGTGACCTGTTTGAGGTCGGTGGCCAGCTATTTCGTCTGGAGCTCTATCCAGCGGGCCTGAACAGCGAAACCCACAAGTACGTCTCCCTCTTCCTGACGACTCCCGGTGTGACGCAGCCGATGCACCTGCTGTACGAGCTAAGCATACTGGACAAGGTGAGTTCCAAATATAGGACAAAGTCGCCCGCGCTAAACGTCGCGGGTGGGGTGCCAATAGCCGAAACCGTAAGGAGGCGGCTGGGGAAGCGCCCTGGATTTGCGTAAGTGCTGAACCGATTCCGCCGAGCTCGCATGTAGGGGCTTCAAGTTATAATGCGCCACACTTGCACCTATGCATGCAAAATGTGCAACATGCCTTACTATGCTCTGTTCAGTACTGGGGATGCAAGTGGGTCACCTAACGCCGCTGCTAAGGCTCTTGAACCGCTGCGCTGCTGCCTGGGCACCCGCACCGCAGGGCCAATCCCGTCCGCAGCACATCACCGAATCACGCACCGTGCATGCGCCGTTCCCGGCGGAGCCGGCAGCCATCCTAGCACCCCAGCCGGGCGTCGTGGCGGGGTTCCCCAAATGCATCAAAACCAACTTTCTGCATCGAAACGCTCGTCGGTTCCTGCCCGACGATACGCTCACCATTCGGTGCGTACGTGGTGGTGCTGTCCAGATATGACAATTGTCCAGATGTGATGGACAGGGCCCGAAGCGCGCGCCGACGTGAGATGTCCTTTTCGCGACGCACCACTTCCCCGTGAGCGAGGGTTTGGGGAAAATGCCGATGATATGGACTTTTTAGATACGGCGTGCAAAGCCTCTGTCCGTGCGGTGGTGTTAGTTTCCTGGCAGCAACCCTCCCTGTCTGCCTTTTCCGAATCGGTTGGTTTTGCTAAGTGCTATAGATACCGATCAACTTGCCCGCGCCCCGACGACCCGATACGTTTCCCAGGGCGACCGTCAAGGTACTGGCGGGGAAGAGCTCTTTCCCCGTCGTGCCTTCCGCGGCACAGCTCTACAGCCTGCAGCCCAACCGTGGGTTGGTATCACCGTTTCCGGCCTGGCAGGCACCACCTCCATCGACCCTACATAGCCCAGCGGGTGGAGTGCTGTCACCACCATCGTCTTACATGCAGCAACCCGCCTACGGCTGCGGATGCTATGCCAGTGCGCACCCGTTGCAAGTTCAGCTGCCATGCATGCAGCAACAGCAGCAGTTCGGCGGTCAATCTGGATATTTGGCCGCGGTACCTTTTCCCCAGGCAGCTCCGCCTTTTATGATGTTCCCGCAGCAGCTGCCGTACACTGCGGCGACCTCACCTGTCACCTCCGGCCATAGCAACCTCATGCTCTGACACGTCTGTGCATCCGTTGCACGCAGTACGCTCCCTGCCCGGATGCGGTGTTAAATTTCTCTGTGCATGTGTTTCAAGCAGCAGCTGCAAAAGCGTATGACCGCCTTAGCGGACCTAACGGCTCCAAGTCGAAAATAGACAGAAACGAAAGCTCACTGCAATAGTAGCATCGATGTGAACTGTTCATCCACCAATAATGGAAAGTGGCATAGGGCTTGGCCGTTGGGAAGGTATCCAACGTTTGTCGGGCTGGCATCACTTTTTGCTTGCATAGCTGTTCTGGGGACTGACCGGCGTGGATGCTCACCATATGTGCCGTATGCATGACATCCGGATCTTCTTACGTCGGTGTACGGTATGGCCATGGAGCTAATAGATTGTACGTTATCCGGATCGTTGCCCAAGCCGGGCGCTCGTTAGGGTGTTGCACTCGAGCCGTTATGGGCTCCACTGTAACTACTACTGCTCCTCCTCATATTACTACACCAGTTCCTATTTAAATTATTTATGCCGCATTGAGACGTGGGAGCTGACGGTGTCTGCACGTTCTCGATTCAGGGGGCCCCTTTGTTCCTAAGGCATACTTCGCAACGATTGGCTGGTGGTCCGTGGCTGTCGACATCCATAAGACTTCTTCCCTGGTTTTGCTTTTTTCCACCTCGATTACAATTCTTCTTGGCTTGCGCCAGATGGGTGTAGGGTGTGTTTATTTGCGATGACACTTTCAGATCCGCGGCAAAAGGAATCAAGGATTCCAGTCGCCGATTCGTAACCCACAGGGGTTACCGCCTCGTCATTCGTCAAAGTTCCTCCCAAGAACATTAGGGAATATCGCCATTCCCAAGCAGTGGATCGACCAAGGCAATCCAACCCGTCGTCGTATCATCGACCTCAACTTCCTTACATAGGTCAGGCACTACTGGTAACGCACACACCAATGCCCCCGGAGGATTCGGGATCGAGACCTGTTAGGGTCGAAAATCTTTCCGACGGTGGAAGGTACGTGTGTCCCTGGTCGAAGGACGGTGATAACTGAGGATAATGTAGTCCTGCGAGCTGATCAGGAATGAAGTTGAGCTGCCAATGATCCGGCAAACTCTGTTGAATGTCGGTGGTGGATGCTAAACCTGAGCAATCCATTGAGAAGCCGGATAGGGTGACTGGGTGAGGGTGCCCCGAAATACCGGGGAAGGCAGGGTAGCCGGGTGGCGGCCACGGGTGAAGATATGCCCCCCTGTCCCACACATCATAGGATGCATGGCCTTCGTATGACCACACACACACGACGACACACCAACATGTCACCCTTCATTTAATGGCGCAGCCCAAGCAAGATCCATTAATAGAGTGCGCCCCAAATAACGAAAGCCGATTAAATAAAACAGGCAACGGGGCTGAACTCTGTAGCCGACTACTATTCGCAAGCCCACAAAAGAGTCCACGTCCGGACCAGACACACGATTGCATTAAAGAGGTGGTGCTGGACACCATGATAGCTCCACCTTACTTTGCCCATTCCAGCTAGAGGAGATTTGCGATACCAGAAGTTTTGTACCCTGGGGCTTGTTGCCATGGTCACCTGGGACATCCTCGCCATCCCTATCAGGAATTCGTGTCACATGGCATACACGATCCAAGCAGGAATCTTAGAAAATCAGATCCACCATCATTAACCGCAAGGCAAGTCCGTGCTTCTGCAGCAGAGCGGACACGTCCTCGTGTGACCGGGCATTAGGCACGTGCATGGTTGGCCAGCTGAGCCGTAGTCGTTTTTGCTATCGAGATACTCCATTCTCCGTGTGATTATTGTTCCCGGAAACAGGGACTGATCATATAGTGGGCTAGCTAATGGTCACTCTACCGTAACATGTCCGTTCGTTTGCCGGCTCACGCGAAACAGGGGCGACACAAGCCCTCGTCCCAAACGGTCTTGCCGGCGCATCTTGCAACAACGGCGCACTTCCACGATGAACCTTGCTTGTGGCAACAGTGACGGATGTGAGGAGGCATCTCCGATCTTTTTAGGGCGTCTGATACGGCAGATAATTCAGATCTACATGCCAAGAGCCATGTGAGAACATTCAGTTCAAGTGGCTGCCAATTCTTTCATCAAGCATAGGCAGTCATTCCATGCAGAACGTACGGCACGCATAGCGCTCCCTCCGATACGTGTTGAGTCCCTGTGCACGATGAAAGCACACGTGGCCTCCGCCGCGCAGCTGGTGTCGCGGACGTTAATGCCGATGGGATTCACTCGAAACCCACCCTTCTGGCTCGAACCTGTACACGGGTTCAGACAACACACACTACTGACACCGCTCCCTTCACACCCGCCCGCCACAGCCATAAAGCCATTCCAAGCCGCCCAAACCGCTCACTGCACAACTGAATTTCGTTCTGCATAAACGTGCGTTTCACTCTAATAGGCCTCAGCCATTGCGCACGTCCGCAATGATAATTGGCCGTGTCATATTGTCCATGCATTGCAACTTCAACTCTTACGACTCGGAGACATAAACAGGTAGTTCATCCCTCCTTCCCTCGGTAAACACTCCACGTCGCCAGTTGCTACGAGCAATTCACACCCGCTGCCCTATTGGCAGTACTGTACCCCGTGCTCGCAGCACTCCCAGTGTACATCACTCACACCGCTCAAAGCTTTTGTCACTCACCCTCGAATCAGCACCCCTTCATACTCAGCAGCACCTCAACTGAGTCTCTGGTGCATAAATGCAAATAGGTCATGCATGTCGTCGCCAGGCTGCCCTGGCGCCCTTAGGCATGTCTGAAGTTATCCCGATACTGACATCCTAAACACTTTCCGGGCCATGAGCCCAACCTGCGTAAGCTGGCTCACGTCTTGCAGCTTGCGCATTTTATAAACTATTACTGACCCCATTCTCTCTCGGCACATTAAATAGACTCGGGAGCTGCCAAAGCACGCAACTCTTGCCGCACTTCGCCCCGCTCCGCCAACGCATGCATGCACGCACTCCCCTAAGCGATATTCTCTTTCAATGCCCACGCCAGCTCTGTAACGCTCAGCATCGCGCGAAGGGAGCCATGCATGCGACAATCCGTTCACGGCTCGCCCACGCCTTCTCATACTCTGCAGGGTTGGATTATTTAATATTAGTAATATTTCGCATATGAACGAACGTTCGCAAGCGAGGATACTTCCATACCTAACTTTTATGGCCTGGCCGCGGCAGTCCCGCTAGCCATCGAGCGCATGCCCCCTTATTGTTAACATGTCTGTCACGCTCTGCTTGCGATGAAATTGGCTGAAATGCCCCGTTGCACAAATCCGGCGAATTAGCAATTCGCCGCTCAATTCCCCCTTCATGGTGTGTTTGCACCCACTGTCTTAGTGCATACAGCTGACGGCTGCACATGCGGCTACATGCAATCGCCGCCGCCGCAGTGCCAGGATCAGCAGCCCTCAACGCATGTTGCTCTCCGCGCAGTCCTCATCCTCGTCTTCGCTCTCCCAATCGCTGCCATCTGGGCTTCCGCTGCAGCTGCTGCTCTCACTCTCCACATCACTTCCTGCGCTCAACGTGTACCTGTCCGGCATCATGCTGCTTCCGCTGCTGCCAGTGCTGCTACTGCTATTTCCACTCCGGTCGCTGGAGGTGCTCCCGGCACCGGCGGCAGTTCCGTTGTCCCCAATGAAGCCGCGGCCGTGGCAGCCGCCGTTACTGCCGCTGGTGCTGCCAGTGCCACCGCAAGCTTGCCTGTACTCCTCCAGAGCCTGCAAACATCCATACATACATGAAGCAACAGTCAGTAATCGGGGTGCCAGCTTCTCACGTCGGCTACATACGGACAATACGGACAACGGTCACGCAAGGCCCACACATGCGAGCCATGCCACCCCCCAACGCCGCAAGCCATTTCCTTTCGCAATTCACAAGCCAGCCCCTTTAAAAGCATTTTGAGCTCTTTGATGCTGCTGCGTTTGTTTTGATTTTACTGTCTCCACACACGTAAACGTTTTCAATTGTAGAACTGATCCAATCCACGTAGCGATAAACACATGGCAGCTAAGCCAACAGCAGCCTTTCCCCAGGCGGGACCGCCAGCCTTCCATCTATCCTTCCATATGCCACGACATGGTCACACAGTGCAGGTTTTGAACTCACACGTGTTGCGGCTGGCGTAGGCTTCAACGACCAGTCCACCTGCGCGCACACCGGGCATTCCGCCCGGAAAGACCCGCATGTAAACATCTTGCGCCCAAGCCAGCCGTCACAGCAGTCCCTGCGAGTCCGTGCGGGTGGGTCACCGGCCGCGAAATGAGTCAGCACGTTGGCCTGAACGCCCAGGCCAATAAACGATTACAAGAACAATGCTAGACAATTGGACTTCCCGGCCGGACCCACGCTTCTTCCCATTCCGTTTATCCTCCGAACGTACGTACATCCTGCCCCCCGGTGCACAAGATGCAGCAACCCCGCGGGCCCTTATCGCACCTGTGGAACGAGTGGCCGCAGCCAAACGCTAGGCAGGCTCGCGACCCGGTGAAAGCCTCCCCACAAATGGGACATTCCTCCGTCACGCTTCGCCCGTCGAGCGAGAGGACCGTATTGAGCAGTCGCAGGCGGGTGAAGCTGTCAGCCGTCCGGCCCTAAGGGATGCAAGCAGCGGTGGTGGCCAAAGATGAGGTCCAGGGAAGGAAGGCGCACAATAGGCGTGCACGGTTGCGTTAACCCAAGGTCATTCAGACCCAAATAGTCCAGTCCATGCACGTGTTTGAACGCAGGCGCTGCCCAGTCCTGTCGACGGCCCCTACCAAGAACCCGGTGTGTACATGTCTTACCAGCGGTACATGATGTCGTACATCGGTCCTAATGCGCCCAGTACCTAGGAAACACTCCAGAGACACCACTTGCGTTTCCTGCTGCGACCCCTGCTCCCTCCTCACCTGCATGTTGCAGACTTCCATACTCTTGGGCAGGACCCGCTGTAGAAGCGATGCTCGCAGTGGCGCATCGGCAATGGCCGCGCATGATGTCACGCAGCCGTCAAAGGTGGCGGAGGCTGCTGCCAGGTCCCTTCGCGAGATTTGCAGCTCCGCCAGACCAATAGCACAGTAGGTGAGCACCTCGTACTCCCGTAGCTGAGCTGCAAGAGAGGTCGCCCGCTCCAGGTTGCATATGGCCTGCAGTGCCGTGGCCACGGCCCGGTGTACGCGAAATGCATGTCGGTGGTGAGTATGAGGGTAGGTAGGGAAGGTGGCCAGTTAATCAGCCTCATCGTGGACAGCATTGCCGGAACGGAAATGGCATTCGATGATTCAGCAGGAAACACCCGTCATGCTTTGGGTCAGCTTCTAGCCAAGCTTACATAACAAGCAAGACTGGTGGGACAAGCATGAGCGGGTACAGGGTACAGGGACTTACTTTTAGCACGGTGTCGCTGCAGGGCTCGCGGTCAGATTCCACCAGGCCAGCTTTACCAGTAAATCCGGTTGTGGAGGGATTCGAGCAGGCTGCAAGTTGAGCCTCGTAGAGCCTGTCAGGGGATGGAGCACAGCCACCGGAACGCAGGACGTGGCGAAAGCGGTTGTAAAGCAGCTAAGACAATACTACGAAGCCTGGGGCTGGTGAAGCATCTAATTCGGGCTATGAGGCAATGGATCTGTGACGGGTCTCGTCCATGCACGAAGTCCGGTGCGTCGTGGTCGCCGTGGACATTTCGCCGTGCGCCAACGGCAGGCCTGACCATGCCAGCTCGTGCCGAAAACATTCCTGATAACTATTACGATTACACAAAACGGAGAGCGGGTAGTTTTAATAGATGGTCCCCTCGGCCCTCCCGCGCAGCTTACGAGGAGAGGAAACACCGATTTACGAGCTCCGAGCGCAGGCAACCGTTGCTTGCACACCGCAACCCATCTTCCATCAACTTAACTCCATTCACTGCACATATACATGTAGGTTTGGAGGAACTGGTGATTATTATTAGAACCACGGCACCCAACGGTCGCTCGCGCGGTTTTCCAGTGATTTTCCTGGCTGATAGCGTGGAGCACTAACATCAGCTTACCAAGCTGCTGCATATCCGGTTGTGACGTATAAACGTCCCCTGAGTGAGGTGTTCCCAGGGGCTGACGAAGTAGGTGGTCGTCCGTGCCGGTCAAGCCAAACAAACACATCAGAGAATTTTTGCTACGCCAGTTTAATCAGTAAAATTTTAAAGAGCAATATACGTGCAGCTACGAAGTGTGGCCTAGTCCTTATCGAAACAAGTGCTTTACGCCACTGACGTTTACCTGGTGTAAAATGCTCTAGTGGTAAATTCTACATATAGGGCGAATTGATTGCAGTGAAGCAACAGATGGTGTCTTGTCAAGTGTTTTGCATGGAGAAGAATCCACCCTTGGCGTCCGAGCTGGCGGTGCCGACAACCCGGACGATATACGGTTGGCTACCCGACGCTGACAGAGCCGCCTGCGCAAGGGGCGTAAGTCCGGCGTGATGTGATGAATATTTTGGTTTTCCTGTTCGTCTCTTTTACATGCTCAAGGGCGAAGATGGAATTGAGCCACTCACAGTAACCCAAAGAAAGCTGGTGTTTATTCGCAGGGCGCAATGCATGCACGTAACTTCAATATATCCAAAGAAGACATCCCTATAGTCACGATACCGTTTTTCGTACCACCGACGAGTGTGTGTGTGTGCAATTGGGTCGTGTGTAAGTCAGCACGCGCCCTTGGAAACGCTTGAGTCCTAGTCGACGTTAAGTTATCATATAGTCCGTTGTATTCTGCTAACTAGCATCGGCCATCGTTGCTGTTATCACGGCACTGTCGTCGCTTGTAATGGCAAGCGGCATGCGTCCTCAAGAACATTAATGTCCGTAATGTACAGGTTATATATCATCCCAACGGCCGGGCACTCCGATCGGGAAAGTGAACAGCTTGGTATGCTATGCCCAGGTGGCAGCTGATAGAAAGCCACTGGCAGGCTGCGTATACGTTGCTGCCGACCCATGGTTTGGATGAAGCGGGTTCGAAAGGATCACCAGTTCGAACTGCACCAGTAATGTGTTGGCCAAGGCAGGAAAAGGAAAGCACCAGCTCCACAGGTTGTGGAGAAAGTCATGCACATGGGAGCGTCCAGTGGCGCGAAAAGGCGGTCAGCACATAGTTATTTACAAAGCCGAACACATAACTGTTGCCGGCGTGCGTGTATTACCTACTAGGGCTCTCCATATATTGTGCCTACGGTGTGCGACGTACGCTCAATACTGCCCTAAGCGTTAACATTGCACTCTAGGCATTTGTCAAATGCAATACTTGTCGTTCGCTTAGTCGCACGGGAGAGGCCACAGAATGAGGCACCGGAGGACCCTTCGCATGAAGTGCAATAGGTCCCCTTGGCCCGCCTGTGTAGCCTGATGTGACTAATATACGTTGGATAGCGCTGGTATGCGCTTCCGGGTTGGTCGACGAGAGATTCTATCGTATTTTTTCTGAGCATAGTTCCCTGAGCATTGTTCCCAGAGCATTGTTCCCTGGACATCCCGAAACATCCCGAACCCCGGCCGGGCCCTAAAAGGGGCAGCCATTTTGCAAATACCTGTCATGAAGTAACGTAGGAGCAGTCTAGCATGGAAGACCACCCTACATCGGCCGTTTTCAGCTAGGGGCATGCGTTTGTACGTGTATAAAACGTTTGCAAATCATGGCATATGTCGCGCTCTCAACCATCTCGTAGCTCGGTGTTTTACCCCAATTCTAGCGACGTTCATTTCCGCATGTTGCGGATGGTCTGTCCTAGCCTTATGCAGCCTGATTTGGCACGTAGGTTAAAGTTCTGCACCAGGGATGTGTTTAGTCATTCTAGAGGGTCTACGCTGCAGACACGTTTCTCCATGTCAAGATTTTGGCAATCCTTGTTACCCTGGGTTACCCCACCTTTATATATATGACCGATGAATCTGTAAAGCCGACTTGAGTGCTTCGCACTTGATGCAATACGCACTTTCCTCAAACCCCAAACCTGACACGTGACACCTCGCCACACGCCTCATTTCACACCAGGCCACGCACTTGGCCGCGCAAGCAGCCAACACTCATCAGACACTAGTCACGACTACGCCTGCGTTGTACAGGATCAAAGCTCACCATCCTTGGCACAACACAAGACGTGCCGCATAACAAACCTACGGCGATATAACAAGGCTACGCCGATAAATCCTACGTATCCACCTCCCAAGTGTGCGTAAATAGTTGCAAAGGCCAACGGAGGTCAAGTGGCCATTAACGTGAGGAATCTAACATACGCCTACTAAGCTACGAAGCACTTGTCCCAACATCCGCGCAGCAATATATTGAGTATATTAATAGAGAGCATGCAATTGTTGTTGCCTGGTTTAAGACAATGGGGACATGGCATCTTGAATTCATGTCTCCATGCTGCCTGCTATGAGCTCCAGAGCCAATACGGCAGACCCAAGGTGTTGCCTTCTCGCGGCGTAGCACTGGTGCAGTATGTGTGCACATATCACCCTAGGCGAACAGTTATTGGCAGGTTAACTTGTTTACCACACCCTGACTCCCTGATGGCGCGGTTGCATATTCATCCTGTTGGCCTGTTCCTTCTCTTCTTCGGACTGCTCTCATGGGGTAAGCCTTATAGCGGTGCACTTCCACAGCATGAAAATTTCGGTTCCGCTTACCTTGCGTCTGTCTCATTATAGTCGTGGCGCTGGGCGGCGTTGGAGCAAGCACGAAAGACTGCACACAGAACAAATTGGATCAAGCTGCATCTTGCGCCAATGCCTATCAACTGGAATGGTACGCATGGCCGTGTCGCCCTGAAGTCGACCTTACCACGCAGTTGACCGGAACACTGTAATGCTTACAGGTGGAGCATTTGGTTCGAGTTCATTTTGCTGGTTATAATGATCCTGACGTGGTAAGTTTCAGATGTCTGCGTCTCGCTGTAACGGGCTCAAGGCTTGACGCCTAATTAATGGTCCGCAGCTTTACCGTCGCCTTCGACAAGGCCCGACACATCTTCTTGACGTACTTGGTAAGGAGAATGCAGTGAAAGCGGTCCTGCCTGAAAATGTATTGCCTAAATCCGTCTTTGCTATGCGTGTAGGGTATGGTAACGGTTCTGCTGACCTTCACGGCTCGGAACTTCATCACCAACACGTTCACAATTGTGAACAAGGGAGGCTCTTTGTTTGGAACCTATAAGACAGGTATGGTGTTTAAATAATTGGTGCTAGACCGCAATTGGCACTGGTTTTAGGCACATGGGCTGGTTCGGTGATTGATGTGTCGTCGGTCGTCTTCCCTGACCATTGTACGCTGTCCCTGACTGCAGATGCATACAACGCGGCAGCTGCGGGCGCTGTTCTCCTCTGCATTACAAACTTTGCGCTAATTATTTTTGTTGGCCTGGGAGCTGCTGGTCCCAGCAACGCATACACAAGCCTGGGTAACACCCCCTCGCCCACCTCTCTCCAGACAGGCTCCTCGGCGCCTTTGGAGCAAAAGTACCAGCCATCGACTTACCAACCATCTAACTTCTAGGCCGTCTTGCTGTAGTGTTGCTCTAATGGCTAGAATGACCCCTTGCAGGATGGCAGTGGTGGGCCAGCAGTGCGTGCTGCATCGTAATTGTCGTGCATAGGTTTTGCGCATGAGCGCTTCATTTTTGGGGGAAGATTCCGCTGCTATTTGGATGGTGGTTGTGGCTGTACTAGGCTTGCGGTGGGTGATTTGTGGTGATGGAGAGTGCGGGAGTCGGAACCTTGCTCAGACCAGACCGAAGCATTTCGTCAACATGGATTCTTATCGTTATACACGGAGATATCTGTGGTTAAATACGTGTAATGTGAACGAGGTCTGCAGGCTCATGTAACCAGTGCACGACACCCTAGAAACTGCGACCACATATCGCACATTTTACAAGCGTCGTGTCTGTTGCGCCCGTGCCGCCCAGATTCAGCATACATAAAATAAGGACAGCGGCCGTCGATTGTGTTCTCCCCTTCGGTTATAATCACTTGGAACATGGCTGCTTGCAGCCCTGCTGCTCCGGAGCCCGTTGTACAAACTCCGCTAGATACGTTGAATCGTTGTGTTGGAATGGCGGAAAGACTCTGGTTGGCCCAGATTGCACTCCGCGCTGGCAAAGCCTTGCCTTTACGCTTGCGCACCGACAATGGCCTGTTGGTCCCAAGGTCCGCCCATTCCATATTAAGGTCCAAAGAGGCGCCTTCCGCGAAAATACCATGACAGGTGAATCTTTGGCGGCGTCGGGGTGATCACATAGGCTCGCAGGAAACGGAAAGGCCGCTAGAAACGGGCTCCCGGTGCTAATAAGACGACTCGCGTAGAGTAGCTACCAGCACAAAGGTCGCTGAGGAACGGCTTGCTGTCGTCTTGAACCACGGAATCGACGGTGTTCAGCTTGCGATGTAGAATCGGTTGAGGCCTAGACTGCCGGACGAGTCCACAAAGTATTGTATGTCCAAAAGCTACCTTACTATTGAGCTGAAAGCTTGGCAAATTTTCTGCCATAGTTTCGCGTGGGCAGGAAATAGGAAGCAGCTAATTGGAGCGAGGTATAACAGTCTGCGACAGCTATATAGAATCTGTGGATGGAATTCAGGAGAACAGTAAAATTCTTGAGTTGAGAAGCTATAATTCACGTAGCCAACCATGGTTGGGGAATTTGAAATTCCTCAGCTGGATCTTCGTGCACTGCTGTACCGTTGCTTGTCTACCAGCCTTGGTGGTTGCCATGCGTGCTGAGCCTATCTTTATAAGGCCTTGAGGAGCAAGGGGCTAACCGAATCTCCGATTGCATGCGCTAATTAAATGGGTTATTGTCCGTCCAAAAGTGGAAAACGTGGCGCTGCGTACCTCCTCCGCGTGTACTGAGAAGCCGAACCGCCTTGCCCTTGTGCTCCCACGGTAAAAACATGAAAGACTGTGGCTTCCCATTTGCGTCCTTGCTATTTCGCAGAGGCAGCTGCGGACTTCCATGGGTTTCTAACAAGGAATGGGGGTTCGCGTAACTTCGCGAGAGGATACCATCCGCATGTCAACCTTGCACCCAGCACCTATGATGTGCACCCAGCTGTGGGTAAAGAACCTAAGCTAGCTTTCGCTGCAGAAGGAATACTGCTCATGCACGCGACTGCTACCGCGCTTCAGAGCGGAACTGACCGCTATGGGACAACGTATTCGTAGGGCGGGTGGCGCTTGATAGGTGCAAAGCGCGATGGTAGCGGGGGCGGGGAATAACTTGCTGCGAGACCAGAGAGCTGGGGAGGGTAAGGAGCGCGGCTAAGGGGGTAGTGGGTTACCTATGCGACTTTATCATAGGTTGCGCCTCACATTATTCAAAAAGACGATGCTAAATGTGGAATTGCAAGCACTGGTCTCGGAGCCTGGCAGACGACCTAAAAGAGATTTGCTTTACCATTCGTAGAATGCATTCCTTACAATGTATTGGGTTGAGTTTAAGAAGGGCTGGTGCACTGACCTTGCAACTGAAACTTAAGCCGGACGTACATGCCAAAGACATCCATTGAAGGCATTCCCAAGAGGAAGGAGAAGACGTATAATAAACTGGTGAATACACGAAACTGAGAATTCAGACGGATCTTAAAGTAATGCGTTCACTATTAAAGTATTTTGTGACAGGTGATCCTAAATGAGAGCAGCGATCCTGCGAGGGTGAATACTGAAGGTAGAGATGGTGGACGCGGCGCCAGCCCTGCATCGGCGGGTAGCCGGGGTCAACGTGGCGTAACAAAACCCGTCACCACTGAAGATGGAGGCGCGACGGATCCGGCGGCACTGGCGGTTAAGAATGAAGCAGCTAAGCGCGCCCGCGCAGACGAACTAATGGCTCGTTTGAGCAAAAAACTCCGCGTCACAACGGGTGACAAGAAGCGACTGAAGCTGCAAGCGAAGATGCTGCGCGTACTGCCCAAGTGTTCCCTCCCGCAAATCGAGCCGAAGCTGTCGGCCAGTCCACCAGCACGTGGCTTGGCGACCGGCACCGCGGCTCCAGGCCGCTCCATGGACAGCAGCCGGCCAGCCGCTGGCTGCAAATTTGAACTTTCTCGGACGCCAAAAGCTGCACTGCTAGCGGTGACGCGAGGCAGCAGCACTGAGGAGGTCGCACGGCTGCGGCTGCGGCAACAGCGGTTCGGGGATGCAACGGCCGCAGCTGCGCAGGAGGCGAGCGGAAAGGCACGTGCACTACTGCTTGGGTTCCCGGGCGCCAGGGACCCGGTAATCGAACCGCGTTGCTCAACTCACGGCATTGAGGCACTCACGGCGCAAGCATTTCAATCCAGGAGGAGGGTGTGACAGATCTCCCCCTCCTATCCAATGCTTCCTCTAGGGTTAGCCTGCGTGAAGCAGTCCGTCAATCCTGGGCGACAAACTTTGAGATTTCAGATGTTCAGGACAGCCAGCCGAAGGATTTGAATTTGCACTACCGTGTCTTAAGCTCTACAGGCCACTGATCCAGCCAAATAGCCTCATCACCCTTTTACAGCTCCCTTGTTATATCGCGCCGGCTCCTGAGCAACATCCTTGCGTGCTTTCCGGCGGCCCAAAGTTGCAGCGATCATCCTCAACCCATCCACTGCTGCGTATCTCACGTCGTGTGCCAGCAGGGAGATGTGGTGCTGGCTGAGTCGGGCGGCTACGGAACCAGCGAGGCCCTGGAGAAGGAGTACTTGCGCCTCACAAGTCTCCCGCGAGTTGCCGATGTTCGCCCGCCGGCTGTGTTGGCCGTCGCCCTGAAGCTGGTAAAGGCCAAGTGGCTGCAGCGGCCGGATTACGGCGCGGCTTCGGAGCAGCTCAAAGCCATTCGGCAGGTGTGGTGGCCAACTGGGGTTTCGGACCGCGCGAGCATCGCAGGACTGCCAAGGCACCCGGTCTGTGCGTTTGTATTGCCGGTAGGCACCCCGGGCGATGAGAGTGGAGCTGCAGGACCATCCGGGCAGCGCAAAGCATGAGCCTGCAAAGAGATCGCCTGCTATGGCTGGATGACTCTGTAGCTCGGGATCAGTTGTGGGTTGTGAAAATGGGTGATGCGCGCTGGGGCGTTGCCAACAAAGCGGTAATTGTGAAATTAGGCGCTCTTGCCCTTCGTGCCGACGGAACGGCTGCTTAAAGTAATGAAAGTGTTCCGACACTGCCTTTGCTGTGTCCTTGCCGCGCGTTGCGCTCCGTAATCTGGCCAGGACTTGACGGTCCAGCATGTACGGGACCCGTTGACGGTTGACGTGTATGAAACCCACGGGCGACTGGCGCTGGAGGCCGACGACCTGGCGGAGTTCAGGCGCTGCCACGGCGTATTACGGCAGTTGTACGGCGAGGGGGTGAGCTGCGCGTTCGCCGGTGAAGCTTTGCTGCCTACCAGCATGTTCGCAAAGCCCAAGGGCCCTCTTGGTAGCGATTGTTGCGCCTTCCACTGTCATGCTGTGCCAGCCAAGGCGAGGCGCTTTGCCCATCATTTCTGGGGTTATTATGTCTATTACTGTACTCTCCGCTATTGCTTGGTCGTGACGTGGAGCGTCGTCGACGCCTTCTTGTACCCTGCCAGTTGCCAGGCAACCCTGCAGAGTTTGAGGCGTACGGGTTGCTGTACACTCAGGCGACCGCTGCCGCCCGGAACACGCTGTCGATGGAGCTGAGCCGGGTGCCAACTCACCTGCTGAAGCATAGCTTCATGCGTCATGCGCTGGAAGTGTGTTCAGCAGCAAGGTGTGATGCGGTGCCGGGTGGTCTGGGTGATCGCGCTTGTTGCCCACAGCGAGTGAGGATGATAAACCTTATCGACATATGGCATGTAGGCGAGGTCCATAATGCAAGCAGCTGGATACTGGGGGGTTGTGGGCTAGTGGCAAAAGAGCGACCTGGACGCGTCGGGAGTTTACGACCAGGCCGGATGGAGGTACGGACTGGAGCCCCGATTGAGAAGGAACGCTCTGCGCATTGCTAGAGGTGTCTTGCTGATACGGACGCTGAGGCGCGGGAACCCTACATAGCGGCACGGTGGTCCTGGGTTGCCTTGTGAATTGGTAAGGAGCTTGTGGAGGTCACGGCGCCACTACCAGGCCGCTTCCGGTGTGGAAAGACACCAAAGAGCGAATCCAGACACGCCTTGGTGTTTCGAACATGGAGCGTCAGTTGAAGAGACTTAAGGGGAGAAAGGAGGTTATGTTATGCTTTGGGGACCCCTCCTATCCTGTGCACTTCGATTTGGAAGTAAGGTTGGACCTTTAGTTGGCCGTCAGGTTCAATGGGACGCCCGCCTGATGCTGCCTCCGACCCCTCAACCCCTCCTTCAGGTGCGGCAACTACGCACGCTTCATAGCCTTGTATGACGGAGCGCCGCGGATGTCACCGTACATCATGGACCGGCTATTGGGGCAGGTGGGTCATTGGGTGTTTGCGTTGCCGTAGGGTGAATGTGCAGCATGGGGTACGCCAATAAACGTCAAAATGCTGGGAGCTGGCTTCTTAAATTTATGATGAGCCACATAACGCAGTATCCCTTGTGTTGCCGTGGTTGCTCATGACGATTGACACTCCTCTCGTGCCCGGAAAAACGGCACGCAGATGCGGGCTTTAGCGCTGCAGAGCACCGTGGCTGCATTCAAGCCGCTCCCCGTGCCGCTGTCACATCTCGCAGCGCAACTGGGACTTGAGACCGAGGAGGAGGTAAGCCGTATGATAGCAGGACATAGCTCTGGGGATACCAGATAGTGGCGC
Organism: Volvox carteri f. nagariensis; assembly: GCF_000143455.1. Taxonomy (NCBI): domain Eukaryota; kingdom Viridiplantae; phylum Chlorophyta; class Chlorophyceae; order Chlamydomonadales; family Volvocaceae; genus Volvox; species Volvox carteri. The sequence continues at coordinate 737,607 of NW_003307581.1, read as the reverse complement.
CTGGAGAGCTATTCCACAAATTGGAGATGAGATATGCGCTTCTTCAATTTTATGTGTGAAGGGGGGAGCATGCCTTTGCTGTGACGAACAGATGACAGGTTCTTAGGAGGAATGAAGTTTTTGCCTACATTTTGAGCTTGCATACTTCGTGCACTAAGCCTCTAGTGGCTCTTCGTCAGAATCGCCAGGGACACGCATATGCAGCTAACCGTCTTACAAGCGTTAGGGAGATTTGAAAGGTTGTGGCCTAGGCCTCATGGGATCCGTGTACTGCTAACGCCTCGCTCTGACGCTGTCCTTAATATCCCTCCTTGCGGGATCCCCCCGCGTGCTTCAACAAACCTACCTATGACGACGGAAGGCGGCGGATTTGGCAGAGCAGTATGGCGCGGTGGCGGACAGGCAGACTGGGTGTTTGGATACGAAAGCTTCTGCCGCTCAGCAGCTACTGGCGTCGCGAGGCAGTGCTGCCCAGTAACGTTCAGGGCTGGCAGACGACTTTTCGGCCGATGATGGTGCAGGCGCGTAATTAAATGTAAACCGCGCTATGTTAAGCTGTTGTCCTTCCGTGTATTGCGCACCTCCCATTCGCGTCCACTCGTGCCACAACTTTTGCTAGCCCGCTGGGGCTGCAACCTCCATATATTGAGGCCGGACTGCACAGCCAGGAACACAGACTACGAAAGCAATTTTGACTACAAGCATTGCTTTGCCTGCCGACAGCTAAAAAGGTCATCTGCTATACTGCGGACCATCTGTCCTAACCCTTCACCAAAGTAAATACGCCTCGAAATTCGGTTGCTTACCAGAAATGACTGGTTCATGAGAGGAGATCCCTCCACGTCCTAGCAGGCTACAACAAGGTGCTCAGCTGTGAAACAGCACTACGGCCGCCCGGACCAACGACCATGCGGAATCTTTGCGACAATGGTTAGCCGCAGCCCCAACGACGACTAGAGGCCTGAGGCCACGCACAACTCCTGCACACAATGTGAAATGCCATCGCCCAACCAGACCCGGCGCGACTCGAAACCCCCAAGGATAAACTACTACAGTGCCCATCTGCGCGGTCGTGTTGCGTACAAAGCCATCTAGCCTCCGTAATATGTTGTGCTTGTGCCTACCTCCGCTTGTGGCTTGCCAGAACTAAGAACCTCACTGGGCCATCAATTGCGCGTCTTGGATGCTTTCACGGCAAATGGGGCACAGGTTGCCCTTGGCCTCAATGGCCGGTAGGCAGGTTCCACACAGCACCAGGTGACCACATGGCATCAGCAGAATCGAACGGGTATTCTCCATGCACACAACACACAGGTGTTCGTCGTCATCGTATTTTGACGCAAAAGTGGCGGCCTGCACAGTCACCGCCGGTGCAGCGGGGATGGGTGCTGCCGCTGCTGAAGCGGTAACAGTTGTAGAACGGTATTGCATGAATGCCGCAGCCATGGCGTTCGTGGGCCTGGTGCCGCCAGTAGCCACAGGCGCTGCTGCGAACTGCACACCACCAGGGACCTGCGCGCGCACCACTGTGGGTGGCGCAACGCCGACAGGTGGCATGAACGGCACAGCACCCGGCGCCGGTTGCCTGACAATAACTGGCTGCGCAGCATGGAGCGAATGCGGCTGCTGCTGCTGTGCGATAACAGGCCGCGCCACTGGGAAGATCTGTGGAACGACGACCCGCGTTGGGGCAGCACCCGCAGCGAACACCACGGGCACCGGCTGCACGGGGTTCAACGCGGCAACGGGACGGGGACCAGGATGGACCTGCACACCTGGAAACGCGCGCACGGGTGCGACGCCCATTGTGGGCCGAGCGACGGGCACTGCCGTGGGCGCAGAACCACCCAGCCGACCTGCTGCCGCGGCTAACGCCGGGTTGACCAATGCCAGGGCTGGGTTGATGAACGGACCAGGTGGCGGTGCCGTGGGCGCTGCAGATACGGCAGCAGCAGATGCTGTGGGAGGAGAAAGTTGTGGCACAGGAGCGGCGGCAGCTGGTGCTGCACCTAGGCCAGATACAGCCGGAGCAGCAGGCCTAAACTGTGTTAAAACCGGCGTGGGAACGGTTGAGGCCGCAACTGCAGGAGCCGTTGAAGTGCTTGGCCCTGTGAACGAACTGGAACCAGACGCGCTGGAGGCCGCCGCGGCAGCGGATTGCCCAGGTTCCTTGGCTTTCTTCTTCTTCTCCTTCTTTCCTGCTGGGGCAGGTGGCTCAGAAACGGGTGTCGATGTGGATATAGTAGGGGCAGCTGGCTCGCGAGCTGAAGGCGCTGCCCTGGCTGCATGCACCGGCTTGACAGGTGGCATTTCAACTGTTCCAGCTGCCGCCGGCTCCTGCCCAACTGGCAGCCGCTCGACTGCCGCAGATGGTTGGGCTTTCTCCGCTGCTGTTGGTGCCGAACCCGACGGACCCGCCGTGCTTCCATCGGCAGCCGCCACCTCTTCCTCTTCACCTTCCTCGCCGGCGGCCCCGGCGGCGCCCGCCTTCTTAGCCGCTTTTGCCGCCTTTTTCTTCTCGCTCTTCTTCTTATTGGCCTTCTCCTTCTTTGCCTTCTCTGCCTCCTCAGCCATAATCAGCTCATTGGCCAGCTGCTCTGCTGCCTTACGTTTCGCCTCTTCCTCAGCAATCTCGCGACACGCTTTGCCCCTACACGAGCGGACAGGCGGTGATGATGACGTGTCCTCTTCACAACAAGCAACTTATTGTAAGCATAGCTCATTGCATGAAAGCGGCTGGCGTCGGTGGCAGATACTGATGTCGTTGGTATTTTGTTATTCCATTACCAACCCACATGCAACGCGGGGTGCTTTGAGGGGCGCTTAAGCTTGCCCGCGGAAGACCCGAATGCGCCCATAAGTTACCACAGCCACTACATGCAAGCAACTTCCATAGAACTTCATTCCAGCACAAACGTTCGAGGGCTTACTTCTCTTTGTCGTCATCAGCAGCGGTGGTAGGTTCCTTGGCGGGCACAGGAGCCGCCGCGGCCGCCGCCGCCGCCTGGGACTTTTTGCCGCCTGCTGGTACACTTGAGCTCAGGCCTGCTGAACCGGAATCCATCCCTGCGGCCGTCGCCACTGCCGCTGCAGGACTGCGCGCAGAAGCGAACGTGCCTGCGTTTGTGGCCGGAGAGAGCGGCGCAGCGGCATTCTTCTTGGCCGTGGCAACCTTATGGCTGCCTGCAGCAGGAACAGGAGCCGCCGCCGCCGCTGCCGCAACTGCGAAGGGAGGACTTGTCGCTTCAGTTACGGATTGCATCGTAGCCATAGCGACGGGAACACGTTTCAAAGACGCCCGTACAGACTACGCCACGAATTTTTTCATACGGTTCCTTAATGGATGAGCCAACGCGGCGAGCACCGGTCACGAGCAACGCCGCAAGCAAGGGAAACACGCTGTATGGAGCCGCGCATAATGAACTGCTTTCGCCGGGTTACCTATGGGCGAAACGCTTTTAATAATTCACTTAAGGACACAAGTACGTCTTCCGCAATGTCCATGAAAAGGTGACCTCTCAAGCTTACACAAACGACTACGCTATCAAGATAGACGTACGTACGCCAATAACCTACCGGCTGCAGGAGGACTAGGCTCGTTGGGCACCAGATTGATGGTTGACTCGAAAAATCCCCCCGCTTTGATTACCGCGGCAGCAGCAGGTGCGGCAGCAGGTGCGGAAGCGATGAGTGTCGACGCCGCGGCAGGTGCTGGCACCACTGTCGATGGTGAATCACTCATAGCAGCATCTCCGGTAGCTCCGCTTATGGTGGCAGCCGCAAGCGCCGCTGCTTCTTGTGCTGAGCATGCCTCGGGCACCGTAGGATTGGCCTGCAGCATATCAAGCAAGAAGGCACCACACCAACCTGTTCACGCTCGAAAGCCATTATCAGAGAAAAGTAAGTCCGCGTTCGAGTCCCTATGCAGAATGATAGGCAACCAACGGACAACTTCACGAAAAGTGTAAATTCGATTACCACTTCGTTCATGTTTCCTTACCGACAAAAAAAGTTCATAGGCCCTGGCCATGAAGTTCTCCACGTCGTCATCATCGTCGTCGTCATCCGAGGCTGCTGCACCGCCTCCGCCACCTCCGCCCTGGTCGCCGCCGCCGTCCCCGTTCGCAACAACAGGGCCGCCGCCGTTACCCAGGGGTGGCGCTGCACCATCGACAAAGCCTGCAGCAGGTGGAACACCACCTGCTGCTGGGGCTGGGGCATTTGGGACATCGGCAGGAGCACCGGGCGGGGCACCCGCAGCGGGAACACCAGCATCACTTGGGGGCGCGTCCACATACTCGTTATCCGCATCCTCACTCGAAAGCTCAATTGTTGCACCAGCACCAGTTCCGGAGGTGACGCCTTGGTTAACCACGGCCCAACTGTTCTCACTTTCACTACAGTCAGCTGGCTGCAGCGTCGACGACACCACAGAGCTTTCCACTTTCGGCTTCTCAAACCCAAGTGTCGTAGACGCCGCAAGATCCTTGATACTGTTTACCTTGACTTGTGACACCTTGCAATCCTCAGCATCTCCTCCAACGCACGAAGGACCGGTATCATGGGGTGGCTGTGAAGAGGTCTTCGCAATAATCTTTGGACCAGCAACGTCGTTTGGAACAGCTTGCGCGACAACCGCCATGTGCGCTCGAATAAGCTGCAAGATGTGTTCAAGCTGTGATGCAGAACACTACGATGGTACTATTCGTCTGCGTTACGTGGGGCCGAGGAACCGAAGCAGTGAGAAATGCATACGGACCCAGAAAGATTGCCAAGCAATTTCAGGATTCTCCACGCATATCGTCATATATCTGGAGAATATAAACTTCAGAGGTAAAACACCACAAGTTTCGAAAATGCACGGCCTTCATGGCGGCCTGAACTTTCTTAAAGTTCAAGGAGGGATTATGAACATCGGGGTTCCATGAATTGGACGTGCCAGTAATTGTACTTGGCGCTGGCGATGCTATGTAAAACATGAGCCTAAGGTCCGAACTGGAGACCAGACGTTGCATAATTTTCGCATTACAGACATAGTTTTAAATTTCACCTTGCTACCTTGCTACCCAGAAATTCCGCTGCCGAAACTGATAGGAGTTGCTTGCAAGGAATGTTTTCAGCTCCTCAACAGGGAACCGTGCCTTCCTGACTGATTATCATATTGGTGAGGAAGATCAGATCGGAAAACGATGATCCCGAGTTCCAACAAACGGCGCACTTTCAATGCCCAAAATTGTTTTATTCTTCTCTCTTGTACGTCAATAGTACGGCCAGCGCCCAAAAGAGCGGCAACTTGCCACCACCCCAGCATTTGAGCGCACAAATGACAACATATAGTATTGCCGCCCGAGCATCGACTTGAGAACCATTGCTGCGTGCCCTGTGGTCATGCAATCTTATGTACTGTGCCGCCTGCTCCGGGTCCGCTTAGGCTCTGTAACACGGCCTGTTGTCGTCGCATGGTTCGCAAATTTGATCGCAGTGTCGCCTCGAAGATGTAGGGTGATGTTTGGTAGGACGTCTGCGTCGTACAGCATAGTAATTTCGGTTAGCGCTAGTAGCAATGTCCACATAGACTTGAAGTCCCGCAAAGCCGTCATAACACCTACCAGCAACCATGCCAGCCCGACGAGGACACTCCGAATGATATTAAGGGCATGCCAGAGGGAGACGCGTCGCTTGAAGGCAGACGTCCAGGTCAGCTCGTAGAACCGTGGATTGCGGTTGGACTCGTAGGTCAGCTCGTCGTCCAAAGGAGTGCACAACACCTGGCCACACGCATACGAAGCTCACGTCTTTATTACGGAAAAAAGGTGCAAAAATAATGACGAACGGACTGTGGAGCTACCCGGTAAGGTTTGGCGTCAGTATGCCGATGCCTGGGTATCAATACCAACCGAAACGTGATGTGTCTAGGCATTGTGGATAATGTTGGGGAACCAAACAACACTAACCGACACTAAACTGTGTTGGCTCACTGATGGCCCAACCCTTCACCCAGCCCGCCAGCCCGTATACGATATGGCTGCATGCGTCCCAAGCGCTCTATATCTCCATCACGGAATTCCATCCGCCACCTCGCTCACCGACGCCACATAAGCGCCCACGTACATCAACATTTGAATGACGTCCACGGGACCCAGCTGCAGACGGCGCGGCTCGAAGTCACGCAGCTTGTCTTGTGCAAGCCTGCGGGGTATGATAAAAGTGCCCCGGGTCAACCTAGCCAAGCGAACATGGGGACATCGAGCTGTGCGCATAACGCACGAAAACCGAAAAGAATAAAGGTACGAGACCGTCTGATGGACAGGTCAACTCCTCGATGGCCGTGTCTCTAGTGCTCCAGGAGAGTGTCGCGCGGGTCCCTTGTGCGCGTGCTACCATGCGGCTCACCCATCCAGTGCTTGCTATGATAGCCAGAGGCTGAGTGCGCCAAGGTACGTCGCTGTCCACCCACCGGCTTGTGGAGAAAATGACGGATAGTGTGATGAGCGCATAATAGATCCTGTTGTTGTTTTGCGCCAGCGGTGCGTAGTAGCTCAGAAACTTACGCATGTCGGAGCTGCTATACAGCATGTACGTCATGAAAAAGTTCAGCAGCGCGAAGCCAGCCAGCAGGCCCTGGGTGGAGGAGGACATAAGTAAGAATCGTCTCCAGCCAGGTTGTGCTCCAGCAACATAAAAACAATCAGCACTTCGGTTTGCAAACGGAGGCCATTGGACCAAACACAGGCGTCTTGACGTGATGCCCATACAGCAAGCCTGCTTGGCTGTATATACTACTGCCCTAGTCCTGCTCCTATCACGTATAATATGAACCCAGGAAGACATGCCGCTTCTGGGTCCAGATGAGCTTCTGGGTTCATGCTCTGAACCCGTGCAAAACGAATGCTGCTCAACTACTGTTTGAAACTCATCGTATAGACGTGGATCCGCAGGACGACTGCTGGGCTTGGCATACCGTACCTGCGCAAACATGCCCAGCACATTGCAGGCGTTGGTAAGGAACAAAAGCGTACGCCGCAGCCGGCCGCGGAAGCCCTTGTCATCCTCCTCATCGTCCTCCTATAGCCAAGACAGGGGGCGCAGGCGAATGGCATCCATCAGTAAGCTAAGAAGCTTGAAGAAGTACAGAACAGTACAAAAATCTGCAACCCTGCGCCGACGCAACCGCTGTGACTGTCGTTGAAAAACCGACATATGTGAAAGTCCACATCACCGCGGCTCCCCAGAAGGTCGCCTCTAGGCAGGTAGTCCTTTGTTCCGCGAGCACGTGCCGGCATCCGCACTGAACATATTAGGCTCAAGCTGCGCCACCCAGTCCAGGGAACTACCGCTCTCAGGACAAAGTTGCCTGCGGTCGCCACCTAAGCCTGCGACGCGATAGGTCAGGTAATACCTTCCAACGCGGCCAATGATTGACATGCTAAAGCCTACTGAGGCTTGCGCACCACGATGGCGTGCGGCTTGCGCCTGAGCAGGCCGAACAGCTTCCGCCGCTTGCTCTGCAGCTTGAAGAATATGCCTGTCACCTCATCCTCGATGTATTGCCGTGCGACGCGACCACCTTCACCCTGCCCGCCAGCTGCGGGGAGGCACGCAGGGGATGACCTCAATTCACTGGTTTCTTATTAGGATAGGGACTGCTACAACACTGTGCCGTGAGCAACCTACGTGAGACAGGGGAACCAGTAACGGGGTTTCTGAGGGGAAGAGAATGTTGCCCAGTAATCGTTTTCCTTGCAGCAGGTAAACTGTGAGGGATCGGGACGGAGACGCACAACCGCAAGCGATGGCAGCAACAGCATCCTGGTCGCCAACCTCTGGCACGCCGGCTGGGGTGACGCCACTCTCACGCGAAACACAAACGGTGACTATTCTTGACCTGCATTGTTTGGCCGGGATGTGACGTGGGGGCCCCGGCAGACCACGAACAGCGTCCAGAACGTGCTTGCTTTCCGCGAAGTAAATTTCTTTATACCTGTGGTAACGAGCATGCCCGTGTCCTCATCGTACGTGTACTTATGCCCCGGCGGATCCGGCTGCTCTGCATACTCCACTGCGCTCGTCTGTCCAGGCAGCACCGCACCGGGAGCCTCTCTACCCTGCGAAACAATGCGAAATGGAAAGCCACATGCACATGAAACCCGGAGGAACGAAGGCTTGAGCCACATCATCCCATGCGGCGACTGGCACTTGCGCCGACTGGCACTGTAACCGGTGTGGGCCACCAGTTACGATACGTTCCTCACACCGCAACTCAACAAACCACAAACCAGACGCGGCCTACATTTTACGTCAAAAGTGTCCAAAAGGCCATCAATCCTTCAGCGTTGGCACACCTGGCGCGTCTCGATAGCTTTGTCTGCGCCAAGCTCCTGCGCTATGCCGTAATGTTCTTTTTCTGAGCCCAAGGCGGTAGGTTCTGCGACAGTGTCGCCCGAAGTCTTGAGCCGTACGTCCTCGCCAGGAATTTCCTGCAACCATGCCATACGATAAAGTCTCCACCAGCTTAAGTTCGAAAGCTGCCCAAGCTTCCCTGGCAGCTACTGCTACTGCAATGCTCGTGCACGACGACGAAGTCCCCACCTGCTGAGTCGCCTCGTACGGCTCCAGCAGCTCCCGCGGCACCTTGAGCTGCTCGTGTGCCAGCGCGAACGGGTCCAGCTCCCCGGCACGGGCGGCTGCCCCAAACGGCTCCGCCATGTCGGCGGCGTCCTGCTGCTGCCTCGCGGCGACTTCATCCGCAAGCCCATAGCCTGGAGAGCATACGAACATCGCGCCCAAATGCGAATCTGGAACTCCACCATCCGGTCATTAGGTAACCAGTTGAACAGACGGCGCCCAGAGGATTATACACAACCCATATCCTGGTAGCTGCCACCGAGGCCGCCCTCCTCCACTGGTCCACCCAACGCTCAACCAAAGCTGCTACAATACTGTGAACTCTCACAAGCCAGCGGACTTACCGACTCCTCCCTCGCTTCCCGGCGGGGGCATCACAGGGTCCAGGCGCCGCCGCGACCGCAACGGCGGCAGCACGCCCGCGGTGCGGCTTAGCGGTGAGGGCGACCGCGACCGGCGGCGAGCCACCTCCGCTGCTAGGCCAAAATCTGAGGCGAGCGGGTTGGGCAGCTCCCGGTTCCGGAGCTCAGCAACGATGCCGTAGTCGGGTTCGGGCAGACCCGGCTGGCTAGCAGCCATCTCTTTAACGGTGAAGGGGTCCAGAGGCGGTGGCTGGGAGGCCGCTACTGCGTCGGTACGGTTGCTTGTGCCTAACCTGGCAATCCGATTGCCCCGGGGCCGGCCAGCACGCCTGGTGCGGTGTTCCACGGATTGGTCTGGGCCAGGGAAGCCAAGCTCCTGGTTGTTGAGGAGCTCCAAGGCCAAGCCATATTGTGCTTCGCCATCGGGACCTGGAAATGGTTGCTGGGCCTGTCCTTCCATCAAAGTGAAAGGATTCTCAGCTGCCTGGGCAACACCACCCGTGTTGGCACCCCTGGCAACACGAACCCCGGGAACCCTGGGCGGCTGCGCCGGTCGGTTAGGACGGGCAGTCCCCAAACGTGCCGGAGGTCGCACAGGAAGCAAATTATCGCCTGGATCGGCAGGTTGGCTGGGGCCCAACCCTGCCAGGTCAGCAGCCAGACCGTACATGGGCACTGACACGGCCAAGGTGACGTCGGGCAACATTTGAGGCTGTTCGCCTACAGCATTTCCAGGCAGTCCAGCGGCTGCTTGAGCCATGCCAGCTTGTTGGGCAACTTGAGCTGTCGCCGGGGCGTCATGGAGACGCTGCAGTAAAGGTTGTCGCCCGTTGCCGGACATTCCTAAGTTATGAGGACAGTAACTTCATCACTGTAATAATAACGTTGTCATTCATGTTGGGATTGAGTAGTTGCAAAACCGCGTAGCTGCACGATTCAAGCTTTGGTCAAGAGTGACAGCCAAGTTCCCGAACAGCCCGGAACACAGTTTGGCCAGGTTAACAACTGAGCCAATCAGCAATACGTGCCGGAGCTATACCATGCACTATGATGAGAATTGCTAGTCAGTATGCTATGTCCTTTCTTCAACGATTCGGTAAGCTCGTATAAACTGTAAAGATTTTTGTATTACAAGTGCTTCACAAAGACTGTAGCGAGAAAGCAATGACAGCTTGTCCGACTTCCTCAGTTTCCAGAGTGGACGGTGCGAAGGTAATTCGTTTCTTTACATAAGAGCTTTTCCATTGAAATGAAGGTGTGGTACGGTATCCAATGCCTACCCAGACATCACCAAAACAAGGGTTACTATGACAACTCCTACCGCTGCAGGCATTGCCCGTAGCCAAACCACACAAGAAGCCGCTCCGGCGGTGTCACAATCTCCTCAACCTCCAAAACACACCAAATCCACACTTACTGTTCCTCGCCCAAGTAAATTACGTGGAGACAAACCCCAAACAGGAACGCGTGATCCCCAAGGATTTCCGAACAAGCCCTTCGCCCTTCAACCAACGCATGGCCGAGCGCAGGCCCCCTAGTACATCGGCGTCCAGAAAATTTTGGCACGCGCCTTGACCTGCGCCTGCTCCGGGTCGCTGAAATCGAACTTCAGCATGCTATTACGTCGCAGCTTAAGGACGTCCCCGACCTCCGGTGGATATTGTGGGGGTACCTGTTGCCGGGGGAGAGGCAAATGGCTCTGTATTAGTCCCAACTGGACCTTGAGGGCCAGGATTTCCTTATCCATAACCTGCGCGTTCCCAAGCCCAAGACTTTCGAGGCATCTTCAGTCCTCATATTCCTACTTTCCAAACCAGCATTTAGTGCAATTTCGAGTTACGATCAGGCCACAAGTAGGCCATAACCCGCACGGTTACACGCCCCAACTGTGGGCCCATGCACCACTTCCGAGCTCTTGGGCCCCGGGCCCTTCGCCCACGCCACCCTCCCCATCGGTTCTCCAAATGAACACCCGCCGTAGCCCAAAGCTCGGCACTCACCATTGGCATGCGGAGCTCATCTGTGTAGTTCAGGACATAGTAGAAGGGCGCAGCGAGCGCCAAGCCGAACATGGCCCAGAAGCGCAGGTAGTACGTCTGCATAGAAAATTATCATGGAGCTGGTTGGAAATAACGCCTTGCAAGCAGCGCCGGGCTGTAAATCCCACGTTCAAGCGCACCTCCGTCAGGTTGGATGGCCAAGCGCCGAACATAAAATCTGCTACAGGCTGTCCCGGGTAGAAGCCGTTGTCCCACCAGAGCTCGTACCAGGTCGGCAGCTATGGAACGCAAAGAATGACATACCCATGTCATCTCCGATGTGCGCAATGTAGCCCAGAACAGCAAACACAAAGTAAGGTTAAAGCTTTGACAGTCTTACAGGCTTATCGGGGCGGGGCGCAAGCTTCACAGGTGCACCGGCGCCAGCCCTGGCAGGAAGCGCATTTTTAGCTTGCAGAGCAGTCCTTGCAAGTCCCCGCAAGCTACTAAAAGACATAGTGTTGTGGCTTCACAACAGGATGCTGTTGAGCGCCTGGACGTTCGTCGAGCTTTCACTAGAAAAGCCAAGACTTTGGTATTAGATAAACGGCAATCGAGTACGCGTGTGCTGCAGTACATACATAGTAATTCCCGTAAGGGTGTACCAAATAGGGTGAATTAGGGGTTTGTACGGTATCGGCAAATTGTTTAAAGGCTAACATCCTTTCAGTTCGCGGAAACCATGGATTGGACATGGAAACACCTGTAATTTCTTTATATTCGTGCCTTAGGTTCGTCAGATATGCTGTATGACAAGTGTTCCGAGGAACATCCGTTGTTCGCAATGCAATTTCAATCCTGAACGTGTCCGTTTTGCAGAACGTAGGGAAGTATGCCTGACACGAGGGGTGATGGCGGTTGCCTGGGACAGGCGCCGCCGTTGTCAGCGCACATGTTGTGGAGGGCTGAGCTCCGCTCACTTTCCGCTCTGGCGCTGCCTGTTGTCATTCAGACGAGTGCGCAGCAAGGGATGACCGTTGTAGACCAAGTGGGTGCTGGCACGATTAAGTTGTGTTCCTGTGTGAACCTACTTGACTAACATCCCTGCCCGTGTCCTGCGGCCATCCCCTTTGGTTCCTTTCCAAACGGCGACAGTTGACTTCACGCCGAAGACTCCATCTCTTATGTATGTCCTTGGGGTACTTCTTCATACGCATTTTTCCGGTGATATGCTTACGAGGCATACGGAACGCCATTCCACCAGCCTTCAGCGTGCCACATCCAAGCATCCCAACCCTACGGCCTCTCGTCCCCAGCGTCATCCTATTGCTCTGCATTCATCCCATAGATGCCTTGTCTTTCTCGCAGATGAGCACGACCATCGTGCCCACCGTGCACTGCCGCGCTCTCCTCTCCGCCCTTCACGGCGTTATGCCTCATCGCAGGTGTTCCTAGGTCATCTGGGTACGGCTGAGCTGGGTGCCGCAGCGCTGGCCAATGCGTACACCAACCTCATGTGGTGCGTGCCTCTCGTTCTCCAAGATGCGGCGGCTGCATTTGTCAGCCTCTAACGTGTATTTGACTGTGTATAGATGGCGGCTTTGTGTCCGAGCATGTGAATGCGTTTGCAGTCCTGTTACCTTGGTAGCCCATCCTGCGGCCGTGCCTACTTGCCTGTGTGCATGGGCTCGGAAAGGATTCAGCAGTGACCACACCGACCGTGCAACGGTGTCGACTCCGCTTCACGTTATCGCACCTGCGACGCTTGCACCCAGCAGTGCCGCCTCTACAAGACTCGAAGTTGCGCTCCGCCGGGCTGTTTTAGGCTAAGTATGAGTTGCGCGTGCTCGCGGTGACAAACCGAGCTCCGGGAGAAACGGCTGTGGGTGCGTCCGCATCCTACTCGTAACTTGCCAAAATAGTTCCCGTCCATGGGCCCCCGACTTTCCCGGATGGGTTTTTTCCCGCACTTGTGCAGAACCTGTAACTTGTAACCCACCCAATCAGGTTTTTCTTGTTGGGCTTCGCAACGGCTCTTGATACCCTTGGGAGCCACGCGTACGGCGCAGGAGATCGGAGGTGGGTCCATCGGCCTGTTGCTTCATGGACCGGCTCGTCAACCCATCATAGTCGGCAATGTGAGGATTCTGTTTGTTTGGGTTTGCAATGCAGGCTGCCGGCAAGGCAGCATCGTCGTCCGCTTTTTCAAACAGATGTGTCGTGTAAATCTCGCGTGCTCCGACCGTGCAGCAGACAGACTCGGCCGCTCAGTCATGTAGTCATTCCTCGTAACGACGCCTCGCACGTCCTGCCAGGGCTTAAGGCCGGACAAAGGAACACAGCTCCATGTGTCATGGACACGGAGCCTCAGGGCTCCTCCAATGGAATTAAGCTTGCGACTGGTGGCATTGGTCGAAACGGTGCTACTGCGCTTGGAAAGTGTACACTGTGATGACCCCGCAGCAGCACAACAGTGATTCCGTGGCTCCTTTTCCCGCTCGATGCACTGCAGGGCGCTGGTGACCTGGTGCGTGACGGCAGCTGTGCTGCTGACGCTGCTTGTGGCGCCTCTAGCAGTGGGCATGGCAATGGGGGAGTTTGTTGGCCGGGGACTGTTCGACCAGGACAAGCACACGGCGCAGCTAATGGGCCGCTTCTGTAACGGCCTTATCCCGGGCATGTGGCCGCTGATGTGGGGCACGGTGCTAACTAAGTACCTGCAGGTAGGTCGCGACTGCCGCGAGGGCTGTTAAGTGGAGAATGGGTCGGCATAGGTACCCTTACTGGTTGTCAATGCGTCGACCAGGTGGCCTGAGCGGCCCATCATGAATAGCGGACATGAGCTAATGACAGCATAAATAATCGTAGCCGGTGCAAAACACCGCAGCCGTTACAGCAGCACAGCATTCTCTCGCGTGAGTAACAACACGTTCTGCCTCGGGTGGCCAACTTCCTTGGTGGGCTGCACTGCGCCTCCCTGCCATGTCCCTCCACAGGTCCAGAACGTCATGTTGCAGCCCTCCCTGATCGCCGTCATCACGTTTGCGCTCAACATCGCCTTCAACGCGGCGCTGGTGCACACCATTGGCTTTCGTGGTGCGCCGCTCGCCACGTCACTATCCCGCTGGGCGCAGTTCCTCATGCTGGCACTAGCAGTGTGGCGACACGAGCGGCGGCAACGGCAGCAGCACAAACGGCGGCAAAGCAGCGACGGAGAGCGACAGGGAGCGCTAGAAGCGGCGCCTGCGCTGGATGAAGGCGCTGTCCTGCAGCCATTGCCGCCAATGGCAGCACCGCTAGATGCGGCAGGTAATTCGAACAACGGCGCTGCTGGAGATAGATCGAATCGCGGGACTCTGTCGGCGAACAGCCACAGCACGGAACAATTGCGGCTACTTGGTGAAGATCGGAATTCGGATGAAGAGGACCAGGACAGCAGTGCCAGTGGGACTGGGAGTCGCGCAAATGGCGAAATGAACCATGGCCCGCGCTGCGGCGCCAATGGGTATGCTTTGGCCAGCGGCAGCGGCAGAGTGAGCGACCCAGGATCCTCTTCCGGCGTGCACCGCGGCTCGGCGATGGTCATGGATAATTTGGAAAGTGGGGTGCGGTGCGGCGCCCTTTCGGTTCCTGTCACACCGCCACCGGTACCACTTTGGCGCAGGGTGTACCAGGAGTGTCGCATGGCGATGCATCCACGTGTGGTGGGGCGCTTCTGCCGCCTGGGCATACCAGGAGGCCTCAGCATGTCGTTTGAGGTGGGGCCCAGAGTGCTCGGTTGGGTGGCAGAGTGGCATTGCCATTTGGAAGTTTACATCACCCGACATTCCTGCGGGGGAATGCGCCTATAACAGCAGTCCGTAAAAAGATCGCGGCGTTTTTTTGGCATAATGAATTGCCATATGCCGACTTTCGCACTTTCTGAAAGACAAGTTCCGAAAGACTTCTGAAAGACGGAGCTCTGAGTAGTGGGGCATTGGGACAATGGGGCGGTCCTGTGCGCGCGTGTGCAAGGCCACGTGCTCATGAGGGCCGGGCCCGGTATGAGCGCGTGCAATTTACCTAGTGTCAAAGACATGTAAGCACTCGCAAGTCGCCGTACGTGCACGCATTTACGTGTCTTCCCTCGCAGAATGAGATACACCTCTGCCCCTCAAACTCATTAACCGCGTGCCCATGACCTTACAGCGGACGGCCCAACTATCACACGCCCCATGCCTCTTACCAATCCCAACATTTGCTGCATGTAGTAATGTCGCTCAGCTCGTGCTGACGGTTGCATCACGCCCTCCTGGCATTGTCCTCTGTGCGCTCCCTGGCTGTGCCGCTGCTGCCACCGCACCGCCAGGCCGGTTGCTTCGACTTTTCCACCGTGCTCGCGGGCCGGCTGGGCACGGTTGCCACCGCAGCCCATGCCGCGATGCTGTCCATTGTGACTCTGACCTACCTCGCTTGCCCATTTGCGCTCGCCACCGCTGGCGCCATCCGTGTCGGCAACCTCCTGGGAGCAGGCGAGCAGCCGGGCCGGGGGGTGGTTGTGAGGGAGGCCGGCACTTGGCTACTGTTTCTACTGCTGCTACATCGTGTGCCGGAGTATATTGAAGAGGGTCCCAGCATGGCGCCGGAAGTCTCCGGTGTTTTGGGGGCTGCAGTGCACGGATGGCGGTATGCATCGTGGGTGGACCTTTTGGCTGGGATGCGGGCCGGCCCCTGAAACGGGTCGTGTGGGACTCTTGCATGGTGATTCAGACCCCGCGTGCGTGTCTGTACGCCCTGCGAGATATTTTCTGAACCGCTTGGCACACCTCCGCATCGCAGGTGATCCTGACGGTGCTCGCCGGGCTGGCATCCTGGCGGTGACCCTCAGCGGCGCGTTTATGGCGCTGATGGCCATGACCCTCCTCGCCACCCGCAGTGTCCTTGGTTACATGTTCAGCGCAGACCACCGTGTCGTAACGGTGATCCGGGGCCTCGCCGTCTTTGCGGCGTTGTTTCAGGTATGTCGTTCTTTTTGCCATGCATGGAGCGCAGCACAACCTCGAATTGCGCTGCCGAGCTGTAAGAAGCCCGCAGGGGCATGCCCGCTCTCTGGCCTTGGACTCGTTATCACTAGCTGCTGCACGCAACGGGTCACGATCCGGCGTCTTGCATTCATGCAACCCCGCACCGGTACTCGCACTGCCCACGGCTTCGGAGCTTTCTCGCGGACTGGGCTTCCCCTGCATCCTGGGCTGGGCGTACTGCAGGTCTCGGACGGGCTCATGGGCTCCAGCCAGGGCGTGCTGCGGGGCTGCGGCCACCAGCACCTGACAGCGGTGTTCAACTTCACAGGTATGAGACGGCAACACGTCGTGAGCCCCTCCCACGGTCCGTTGGGCTTTGGCTGCTAAGCCTCACGGGTGACTGCATTCTGTTTCGGCAAATCGCTAGCTCTCACAGAGCGTGTTCGGTCCTTGTCCTTGCCGTGCGCTGCATCTTGCTGGCAATACAAGTGGCGGGCCATGCGACGCCTGACCAACTTCACTTTGAGACTTTGTTTCCTTGGCAGTCAGCACCGGGCAACCCGCTACATGCGCATCATGCTCACCATGACTTGTTGTGTCCGTCCCGATAGGTTTCTGGGTTTGCGGAGTGCTGCTGGGCTTCCTGCTGTGCTTCAAGGCGGGGCTGGGGCTCAACGGGCTTTGGGCGGGGATCTCCGCGGGTGACACAGCCACCGGTATCATGAACCTCATCGCCATGAGCCGCATTCGCTGGCGCAAGGAGTCGGACAGGGCGGTGGCCCGGCTCAAGGTGTGTTGTGGGATTTCGTACGGCCGGCCGAATGGAAACGGGTTTGGTTTGGTTGTGGATTACTGGGATCGATCAGGCGGGGACCACAGACTGTTGGCTTCTTATTCGTCGCGCTGCAGGTTCTAGCGCAGCAGGCCGAAGAGGAGCAGGCCATGCTAGACGGCTCCCAGGTGGCGGGGCTCAGTGCTGCCGACAGCGCCGCCGCGCCGCTGGGCGGTGGCGGCCGGAGCTATGCTGGCGGCCTGAAGCGCATGTGGAGCGAGCGCCGGCTGCAGCAGGCGGTCAGGGGCATGCAGCGGCGGTACGAAGGGGGGCTAGACCGTCAGAATTCTATCACAGCGAAGCTGTTTCGCAGTCTGTCTTCCCTGTTCCGCAGACACCAGATGCAGCTTGCGGCCGAGGACCTGCCAAGCGATGACGGTAGGAGAGGAACGACGAGCCAGGGGGCGGGGCCGGTCTTGGATATAGATAGGGAAACTGCCAATGAGTCGCCGTGCGGCACCCGGCCGCCACGGCAGGTGGAGTTGATGCCATGACTGCCGTAGGCAGGGCAGGATGGCGGCTAATAACAGATGTATTTTAATGCACCTGTGTTGATTGCCTTGCGGCACAGCGCTGTCCAGGTAGCAGTATGCCGTGCATGGTATGTTGGTTATAGAGGAAGGCTGTGGATTTGGGTCATTTTCTATGTTGCAAGGTGTTGTGCTAATTGATTTGTGTCGTAACGTTTGGGCAGTATATTCGTTATACATTCGTTGCTCTTTTGGCGTCTTCCTAAGGGCACCCCGTTCTTTGTGAGGCCTACGGGTCGCACACTAATGATGGAGAACCTGAGGAGTACCCGGATGATCGATTGCCCGCTGGCAGGCATTGCCCGTAAAGGGCGTTTTTGTATGTGCTTGCCACGAGGATTATCGGAGATGACTTCATTTTTGCCAATGGTGTCAGGGACCGGGTACCTATTTTTCATTATTGGGAACCATTACTTGTTGAAGATGTTTGATTGACTATGTCCTGGCACTTGGTGCTTGGGACATGTCCATGTTTTTTTATTGAGTGGTGCGCTACGCTGCTTAGTTTGGTTGACGCTTGAGCAGTTCTGGAGCGGAATGTGATGTGCGTGTCGGCGGCCAGCAGCATTGATGTGCAGGACATTATGTACGGCAGCGCTGGTTTGCGTCCCTTAAAGGTTTGCGCATGTGCCGCCACGTGCGTGTTACAAGGGTGGTACGGTGTGCCACTACCGCGACGGGCCAACGGTAGGCTGGATGCCGGTAAGCAACTGCATCTTTAAGGACGCGGTTGGCCACGCGGAGCCATGTTGCGCAAACGGCTGAGGCTAAGCCGTATCTGCCAATCCCTGGAACGAGGCACTTAAGTTAGTGAGCGCTTGGATATGAACTCAGTTTGTTGCAGTTTTCGTTAGGAGTCCGCACATCGCTATCGAGCCAGATGACATCATATCACCGGACGGGACACTGTTTCCGGGCCCTAGCAAGCGCCTTCGCTATAGCGTGTGGATCTTGCAGAGCGCCATGTCGTTGCTGCTGCTGCTGTTGCTGCTGCTGTTGTTGCTAAATGCGTTTTAGCAGCGCCCGGAGCCCTCTTTGTCCAGCCCACTATAGAGCATATGAATGATTGCCGACTTGAGCGCGTCTCTTGTCGCAGCTCGGGTAATCGGTGCGCTCGCGGAAGGTGTAGTGGCTGGCCGCTGAAAAGGCCTCTCGAGATGCTGGCGGTCGCGCTTAGCGCGTATTTGTAGAGGTTATGTGTGCCATACTGTGTACCAGCTACTACAGAAGGTCACGATGTCAGACCCTTGGTCGCTCGGTGTTTTGGGAGGGAACTAGCATGGGCAACAACAACGATGCCAGCAAGATGATCCTCAATAGTTTGTGTGCCTACTGCAACACCAGATGTCTGCGGTAGTCCGTACAGCATTGCCTGGTAGGGCGACCTGAATTCGCAGACTTCCTGCCCGCGGGGTTAATGTGTAATTCCTGCGAACGTAGGCGCCTGTAGGGAAGCAGTGTGCATAAGGTCGAAGCAGACTGGTTACTTCAAAGCAGCGTATGTGTAGGTTCTCTTGCGCCTCAACAAGTCGATGCCAGTTTTGCTCCTGCTACCCGCGATACGTCTTAAAGGAGGGAACGAAACGCTGTGCTTGGACGAAGCCCTGTACACGTATAATTGCTTGCGTTTGTATGCGGCACGCAGCAAGGGCTCGGCGGAATGTTCTGGTTCATCCCTGTTCGGCTGACTGGAAACTTAGAGCGTGGTTACAAATCATATTGTCATTACAAATCATATCTGCCCCCTTAAAAAGCATCAAAATGTGTGCAACAGGCACATCGGAGTGAAGCCACAGAAGGGTACCGGACCATTAACGCGTTGAGCAGAGAGCCGCAGGAGAATAACGGTGCTTAGGACTTTAATGACGAAGAGATAGTAGTCCGATCGCCCGTGAGTTGTGACTTATATGAGACATCGCCCGTCGCGTTGGCGAAGTTAGGCAGACAGTTTTCCTACATGAAAGCTATATTTCACTATCACGAACGTCCGGGTGCGACTGTTGCGGTTAGTGAACTTTTTGGCTGTCATGAGACTGGGGGTATCGACAGAAAATGCGAGCATGTGACGGTGTTTGACTGTAAACCTGCGATAGACATAATTGTTTGGTTACTATGAGGGCTGCTTGGCGGACGCTACAGTTTGCGTGACCTTTTC
The DNA here is from genome assembly GCF_000143455.1 of Volvox carteri f. nagariensis. Classification (NCBI taxonomy): domain Eukaryota; kingdom Viridiplantae; phylum Chlorophyta; class Chlorophyceae; order Chlamydomonadales; family Volvocaceae; genus Volvox; species Volvox carteri. Next base: position 718,121 of record NW_003307581.1, on the reverse strand, counting down.
CACCACATCTCTATCATGCTTGTTTCCAAACTTGTGAACTTGATAACTCTCCCCGTCTTAGATTTCATTGTCCAATGTAATTGAACCTGACGAATTTCCTGCGGGATGCCTGAGAGTTTCAGTAGATGTAGCAGTACAAAGTACGGTAGACAGCTTTCGTATTTTGAACATTTTAAACAGCTCTAAGAGCACACACTCTTTCATAGGTGCAGTGACGGGCTTTTTTACATGTGACCAAACAACAACGTATATAGCACCAGCGAATGTGACGAGGGGTGTTTTGGCGACACGAACCTTGCGCGTCTATACTTTGACACGGAGAACCAAGACGTGATAATTTTTACAATCTACAGTAGTGCTGAACAAGGCTCGAAGTCATTCTCCAGCTTGGCAAGCGTCTGTTTAATATTGACCCCCGTCCTGACATCGATTGGGTTGAACGTCAACGGCCGCCTCCGCGTCAGTCATCATGATGGCGTGCGCTGAGCATTACGCCCTTCCAGATGAGGTCAGATAACTACCGGCCCTTCTACAGCGTTGCGTTGACTTTCAGTTGTAATGTCTTTGAACTTATGCAAGCCTAGAAGGACTCGGTTGAACATGTACGAGTTATATCTATTCCATTCCTCATGTCCTTTTCATGCAGTTGCAAGACACATCGTCAAAGGACACCTCCAGGCAGGCTCCCGTTATGGCCGGCAAGGACTCCCGTCCCATGGAGCCCCAACCCCCACAATTCAGCGCGCATGCGGAAGGAATGCTGTCGGCTATCATGCTGAAGGACGTAAAACAGCATGTAACTTGCGCATTGTGCAACAATCTCATCGCGTCTTCATTGGTGCTGTCGTGTGGACACCAATACTGCGGCAGCTGCCTCTTCGATTGGCTTGGTAACAAGCCATCCTGTCCCAACTGCCAGGTAGCCGAACGTGCACCCATAGGCCAGCTTATGGGATAACCTGTTTGTCCAAAGCGCATGCTCAATGCTTTGCCCATGCCCGGTTAACATGTCATCAATGCCGGTTGCAGGTTCCTTTGCGCGCCATCCCCATGCGATGCATTGCACTCGACGGCGTCGTCGAGGCGTTCCTTTCTTCATTGCCGGAGGAGGAGGTCGCCGCCTACAAAGCACGCCAAGAAGAGGGCAAATCCGCCGCCAATAAGGTAAACAAGATGTTTTGGTGGCTTCAGCCGTCAGCGTTGCCTGGTATGGCGCCGAGCGGCCCTCCTGGTTTCGGTGGCGCGCCCGGTGCTGGTATCCCGCACATGAACGGCATGGCCGCTCCCAAGCAGCAGTCCTTCACAGGCCCGCCAATGCCACAGCAGTTGCCATCCGGTGGCGTAATGACTGCCGGCATGCTCGGCGGTGCGTTTGGTGCTCCTAAAGGCCTCCAACAGCAGCCGCACAACATGCGCCGTGCCTCGCAACCAGGCGCGCCGCAACAGCAAGTCTTCCTCCAGCGCCCTGGGCCAAGGTCCAACTCGTTCTCCGCTGGCGGCGCATTGCCATCTTGCACTGCGCAGCCTGCTCTTCCGCCGCAGATGGCTGCCAGCATTGCCGCAGCAGGCTTCTCGGCACCTACCATCTCGCTGCCCGGACCCAACACTGATTTGGAGGCTGCATACTTGGCCACGGCACAGAAATTCGGCATGGAGGGGCTTGCGTTGCCACTCGTCTACCAGCAGCAGCTACAACACCAATTTCAGCAGCAGGAACAATTTCGCGGCTTGCTGCATGCCTGCTCAGAATTGCAGGCGGTAGAGTTGGCATCACCTTCGACCCAGGCACCATATACAGATCCGGCGCAGTTGCAGCAGCTCATCCAGGGCCTGTACTTCTCATAGTCGGCTCCTGCCTCTTGCTACGCCTGATACGTTGAACACGGGCCACTCCTTTGATGGTGTGCCCTGATGTGTTATCCGTGTGATAGCGAGGAGCTTTGCCGGGATTACAACCGACAGAGGACAGCAGGTTGGACTTTTTGCGTGTAGAATCCAGTGGGGTGACGAATAGGTTGCAGTGATTTACCGCAGGGTTTAGTATTCCGCTCTTGAAGTGCATGCAAAGCAGCTCCTGCACTTGGAGGTGCGCAAAGCTGGTTTGCCACCGCTGACTTGATTAATGGCGACTCGAAATGAGACGGTGTCAAGGCTTTTACGCTGGCTGCCTTGGAGACGACAAACAGTCTGAACGGTAGACGCGGTCAGACGTGGACAACGTGATTAACCTGACCCTACGACACTCTCGCGTCTGGTCATTAGTTAGATAGCTACCAGCAGGTGATCTGGTTATAGCATTATTAGGCTTTCCTTCATAGCATTATAGGACTATCTCTACCGATTATGGAACGATTTGAATGTTGTTGTGGGGCCTACTTAGTGCATTCCGCACTAGGTTTGCACTCTGCCCTAGGACTCGCACATCTAAGTTGCTTGTGTTGCGTGGATGCTGTGTACACATGAGCTCGACGAGGTGATCCGACATGGAATCGGGTCTCGGCAATTGCTCTGCGGGCTTCGCTTCCCTGTTTGTAATTATTGGCTGTAAACTGGCCCATTTAAGTCCCAACTGAATTTCAGTTACGAACGACGGAGCATTCTTAAGCTCCTGCATATAGATTGCCCCTCACAAAACCCTTCTCTGACTGTCGAGTGGGATATTCGAGTAGGAACTGAGGGCGTGGTGAAGTATCTGAGAAATTCGAGTGACATGATATGCATCACATACATCCTTATCCAACGACGTTAGAAACGTGAAAAGTGAACGGCGTAAGAACCGAAGACGTTTGCAATCGCAACAAGTCCAACCGTTGGAGAAGCCTACGAAGAGCACCCATAGTCAACTATATTTCCTATAGATGAGGATTGTATATCATACAGATGCCGACATACCATGCTGTCTGTGCACACAGATTGCGGACCCACCTGCATTCTAGTGTCTCACTGAAGTTGGCCAACCGCTGATCCGTTGGTAGGTGTCCTTGTTGCACTTTACAAAGATGCTTAGTAAAGCAAGGGAACACCGACTAATTTCCTTGTGATCCTGACCATCTGCTGATAAAATGCATTCACACAATATCGCGGCGCGGAGCGACAACCGACAAGTAGAGCGTTGCAGCGTTTAAGCACTAGTTTTAGGCTCCACAATCGATTGCATGCAATTACTTGTTTACAAACACAAATGCAAATTGCTAAGGCGATGTCCTTACTTTGCAACACTGGAATGGGGCAATAACGTTACTGGACAATATCAGATAAGCCTGCTCCCTCAATACTTGAGCAGCGTTTGCGACGGAAATTCTATGGCACCTGATGAGAAAACAACAGGCACTGGGCCGTCGAGCCCCGGAGCGAAATCCTTGGACGCGAAGTATCCTGCGCATCACGTTGATAATCCTGGAGCTTTCGGTCCACGGTTTAAAAACCCTTGGGAAACGTATGAAGAGCGCTCCTTAACTCACGTGGGTGTCCGTCCGGTCGCCAAACCCTGCATTAAAGCACTCTACTGATGCATACGCGCTTGCTTCACTTACCTTGCAAATGTAAGCTTACGTGTGGCCTTAGGCCATAATTTTGTGGCTCGTCTTTCGGTCTTTGCCTTCTCCACGGCATACCTCACCTGCAAACACTAGAGGGGCCCATGCCTGCTCGCGGCTCCCGGACTACCTCCCCCGCATCGACCAGGTTTGGAGATGGCACAAGGAGAAGCACAAGTTGGGCCTCCCCATGGGACCCCACTTATTGGGCAATCGAAATCCAACTGAAGAGGACTTCCGGTGGGTGGCTGAGGAACTACGGGGGAAAAGAAAGGCTTCCATGTAGGCAGGAGAAGCCCAACTGCAGATGTTGTTCTGCGGTGCAGCTTGAGGAAATCGTGGCGCCGATAGTGCGTGACCTGCGGGGAAAAGGTGCACAGGACTCTTGTTAATGTGCCACACGGCGGGCGGGACGGCGCTCCTCAGTGAAGCACTGTCCAGCTGCGCACGGAAGGACCGTTGTGTGGGCCCCATTAAAGAACCTTCGGGTCAGCCTCTGCCACTTGGTCCAACTTGTGACGGCTGGGATTGCTCCCGAAGACCGCACACCGTGCATGTAGAAGAACTAGGCTACCTGGCCGCATACCTACCTACACGCGAGAGCGCTTTACCCCCGCCGCGCCACATGCAAAGGGACGCCCTCCGCTTGACCCACAGCCGCACTTTCCCGCTCTGCCCTGTGGACTGGGAGGCTCTGGCTACACCCCCGACGGACGGCGTGCAAGCCGTGTGGGTCGGACACGCCACCGTACTCGTACAAGTATGTTATGCGTGTCTCCGTCCAGGTGTCATTATGGACGACCCACATTTCTGCAAGATTGGTTTGGTTCATTCATCCAGGATACGAAAATGCCGCCCTACCATTACCCTGCGGTATTGTTTTGCTTGCGACGCAGCTTCTGGGCCGGGTACACATCCGCCTGCATGTTTATGTACGTGCGAATGCAACTGAGCTGCAATCCGTGTGTGTGTACGTGCTTATATGCGCGGCTGCAATTGTTATGGGCCACGAATGCTCGAATCCGGGGACTCGTTTGGCTTTTAGCTGTTGCTAGGTCTGTGCGGACCTGCATGCCACTCATTGCCCTTCCCTTTCTCGTTCACAGTCAGCCCTCCCGACTTTGCATTTCGCGTACAAGTCCCCCCCTGCTTCGAAGCCCGTACCGTCATCTGGGCTTGGCCGCGTCCTGTCTGAGAGGAGGAAGGTTTACGGCCCTCTTGCCCCTGCCCTGCCCTGCTGGTATTATCTTCTGTCACAGATGGCGGGCTTGACGTTCATCACGGACCCGGTGTTCAGCGAGCGATGTGCCCCGGTACAGGTGCGGAAGCGGTCGTCGATGTCGGTTGCATTGGCAGGTCGGAATCGAGCAGCTGCCTTGATGAGGGCCTCTTAGCTCCCTAGGCTGACTTTCCTCCTAGTAGGGGCACCGCATCCGCCGGCCCTACTGTTGTGAAACGTGGGTGCTGCCAACCGACGTCATGTCCCTGTGAAGACAAAGCAACACACCGTTGTGGGCGCCTGGAGGTCACCCTTTCCTTCACGACGGCTTCCTTACTCTGGACACCTGGCCGTCATCAGCGACCTTGACAACCTGTGAGATCCTCCCCTTACCGTCGCCCTCGCCCTTGCTTCCCCCCATCAACACGGTTCGTCATCCAACGCCGTCGGGCCGCAGTTCGCCGGTCCCAAGCGGGTGGTTCCCCCCGCGCTGACGTGTACGGAGCCGCAGATGCCGCCCTTGGACTTCGTACTGCTGTCCCATAATCACTACGATCATCTGGACACCGACTCCGTGCGAACGCTACACCGCACACACGGCAAGGTACGGCGAGGCCAGGTGCTGAGATAGGAAACACGCACCTGAAGGGCGGGACAGCTATCTGTGATCACAGTTACTGCATTCTGGAGGGGATTGTTGGCAAGGTCTGCGGTTACCACTACAGTTACGATAGTGCGCGGCACGCTGCAGCTTGGGTTTGGTGATGGCCTTGTAGACGTGTCGACGTGTCCGATGTCAGTTTGTCGGCGGGTCGGAGGTGAAGTTAAGCACCAGCGGCAGCAGTAGCGGGTGGGGATGCGGGATGCCGGCTCATCCAGCGCCTGCATGACGCCTAGTTTCGGCTCGATTCGTTGACAGTGTCCAGCGGCTCATTATTATTTTCCAAGGGCATCCCGATCTGAACCACGTCATAGCGGAAACGCTAACCCAGAGCAACCCCATTCCAGCGCGAGCCAGCTTAGGATGGCTTAGGATACCAGCCAGACCACGTGCTCGCGGCCCACCTGGCTCCCATGCTTCCTTTGCTAGGCTCTGACCTGGTACGTGCCTCTGGGCCTGCGGTCCTGGTTCGCCTGCGAGGGGATGCGTGACAACGTGGTGGAGATGGACTGGTGGCAGAGCGTCGTACACACGAACGCCACCAGCGGCAGGAGGTACGGCAGAACATGCATGTACGACTCGTTTGCATTACTGATCGTGTCTGGAGCAGAGGTCCCTGAATAACTGTCACGGGTACTGGTGCCAGGGTCGAATAACTGTATGGAAATGTTTTTGGTAAAAGCCGAGAACCTCTCAAAGCTAGTGTTTACCTCCTTGTAAAATGGAAGGTTTGGTAACCTAATGATGAAGTTTATAGCTTCAAAACTGCGCAAACCTGCCTTTTGGGGGGAATTTCTGCACCCTGCCGTACGGCTGCCGTACCAGCGATGAAGAATAGAGTTGAATTTCTGCAACGGGTACAACGGAAGGACCCGTGGTACCAGCGGCGCTTGCCGACCCCTGGTCTGGAGCACGTGTGCGAACGCGCAGGACGCCGCCGCTGCCACCGCGGTTTGCACTTTTCAGGGCCGCACGGCACTTGGCTTCTGGCTGTGGCATAACTGGTGACGGATGCTTCCCTCCCTCCCACCCTTCCCCTCTCCCACCCTCCCTCTCCCCCACCTGCTGCCTGACTGCCACTCTGGGGAGCAGTGTGACCGTTACGATGGTGCCGTCGCAGCATTGGAGTGCGAGAGGTGGGACTAGGGGGTAGGAACGGGGAAAGAAGCACCGGGGGGAACAAGGGGACGTGGGTTCGGACGAGGCACATGCGCCGCACTGACGCCCTGCACGTCATGCGCCTCTCCGATGTCGACCATCAGATTGCTGGCGATTGCTGGCCCGGTGCATTGGGCCCTCCCCTTCCTGACACCCACACCATTGACATGCCACTATCCCGCAGGCGTACTCGACAGATTCCGCAGCCTGTGGGGGGGATACGTAGTGACCGCCCAACCGCCGCAGACCCCGGGCCAGCCCGCAAATGCTGACGCAGTCACTTTTAGCGGCGGCGGCAGCGGCGGCGGCAGCGGCGGCGGCAGCCAGGTGCCCGTTGCAGCAACCGCGGCTACTGCTGATATGGCAACTGCGGCGCTACGCTTTTACTTCGCGGGTGACACCGGGTACTGTCCAGTGTTCAAGGAGATTGGGGAGCGGCTGGGGCCCATCGACCTGGCCGCGATACCGATTGGTGCCTACGATCCCCGGTGAGTGCGTGTGTGTGTATGTGTGTGCGTGCGTGTGTGCGTATGTTTGTGCGTGTGTGTGTGTTGTCTGTGTGTGTGTGTGTGTGCGCGTGTGTGTGTTGTCTGTGGGTATTTGGGGAGGGGATGTGATATGGAGGTAGGCAGGGGAAGGATGCGGGCGGCCACGAAGTGCATTCGAGGGGAACAACAGCATGGGGGAAGCAGGCGAGGGCAGTACTGCGACTGCCAGGTCCATTTTTACGCCATTGGTCCCATTCGGGGTCGCGTCTTGATGTGGTTAGTTCTCTGTGTTCCTATTCCCCGTGGGGGCCCCTCACTTCTATTTTGTGTTTTGCCTCTCGACACATTCACCGCAGCCATGTAACATGTAATCCCGGCACGTTTATGCTCAAAATATGTCGGTAAGGGCCATTTAAGCTGCTTGAGCCCGGGGTGTCGCCGCTCGGCCACCACTGCTCCCTGCTCTGCCGCATGCTCCCTCAGGTGGTTTATGCGCCCTCAGCACACAAACCCCGAGGAAGGTTTGCAGATTGCGATGGATGTGCGGGCGGCCGTCAGCATTGGCATCCACACCGCCACTTGGAGCCTCACAGACGAACCGCTGGACGAGCCCCCTACAAGGTCGGTACGACACCACGTCATGCGGTGACCACAGCACAACACACGCCGGCTATCCTCCTGGCCGCTGTCCACTCAGCGGACAGCAGTGCATCATCAAACCATCGCTTCATCCCCTACGTTAGTTCGCGTCCCGGACCCATTCCCCTTCGCAGGCTTGAGGCTGCGGTGCGGGAGCGCGGCCTTCCCGCCTCGTCATTTGTGACGTTGCGACACGGAGGAAAGGCCGTGGTGCGGAGCGGCCGCCTGCAGAACCTGCCCGGGACCCTGCCGGTGAAGATATAGCCTAAAATCGGGCCGATAGGGTTCTGCGCGCGCTGACACAGAAGACACGGGGAGCAGCAGAGCTCCGCTTGAGGTTTGGAGCAGAGCTTTTTATTATTGTGATATGTTACACACTTGTTGGGACGCGGAGCAGAGCTGACAGCAATGAGAGTGGTGCCAGGTGGTACTAAAAGGAGAAGGCAACGCAGGTGTTTGCGGCTCAGGATGGCGATAGCAAGGGCCGTTTGGCGGCCGTTGGTGGCGGATGTGAGGAGAGGATTAAGAGGTGTTAAAGGGGAGGGAGAAATTTGTGCTGTGCGCGGGTGCGTTACTATAGGCGTTGCGACTGAGGCTGTTGGGTGCCGTGATGTGTATTATGGGTGATGCGATTATTCAACACTAGAACATGGGCCGCGAATGTGCCCTCGGGCCATCGCCGCAATATATAATATTGGGACGGTGGGGGAAGACTGAATGTACCCGCCATGAGTAGAGCCGTATTATCATGCCATACGGTGAGCCACGATAATTGGGACAACAGCGCTGCGAGTCATGGTGATCTCTGCTGACTTGCTGTCGGGTGTGACACCGGATGAACGTGTTGCCGTTAAGAGGGGCGTATGGTGATCACGGATTCGTATGATCCTGACTGCCTCTGGGTGTCGTGGGTGTCTACGAAGCTCTGTACGATCCTGTGGGGCTCGCAGAGCTACTAGGTACCAACCCGTTGGCTCTTAGGTTGCCATGGAGGTCATTTGTTACCCTTCCTGACATTCCGACTTCCTTCCCTCTACCCTAGGGCAGGGACCCATCGCGACCGGATCTTTTTTTCAACTTCCTCCTGAAAGCATCACGTAGCGCCGTACCTCTGGGCTGCCTTGTACAAATACGTAGGCAAACTGGCTCGGAGTGACTCCGAGGGTTGGTGTTCCGAGATATGGAGTTGTAATAGCTGGGAAGGCAAGCCTCGCCAGTCGAGCGTCCATGGGAAGTAGCCTGGGATGGCCGGAAGGCGATGCCGGCGGGGGAAGGCAAGCGGACCTAGGGGGACTTTATCCAAAACCAGCCGCCGACATCTATGGCTCCACTCAACGTCTCTTCCTGAATGCATCTGGGTGTGACCACCATGCCCAACCTTAGGTTGTCTAAAAGTGCATTTACAATTGAAGCCAGCAACTGTTTGGACAAGAGCCGCAGCAAAAGGTAAGCATTCCATCTAACGTGCTGTACGGCTGTATCATACAGCCTGTATGTGTGTACTATGTGTGCATGTGTATTAGATACACCTTGCTGGCAAAGGAGCAAGACTCATGCGAACCTGATGGGGCTTAACAGTTAAATAACCAGCCCCCAACAAAGAAACGCAACTAGAGAAGATCGCTCCTTCGAGGGCAAGTAGTCCTGATGCCTCGCGGCAGTCTTCCTTCGCCGTGCGTTGCAAAAGAATCATCCTCGACGGCTCTTTAGTCACAGCGCCAACAGTGTCTAGTTGTCCATGAGGTACATCATCGTCCCGTTACGGCCAACAACAAAAACCGAAAAGCATGATGGGGGGGCCTCAACAAGTTAGTGTAAGTGCGCCAGGAAGCTTGTGCCAGCTGCTTCGTCGAACGGCAAAAGGCCCAATCATTGCTGAATTTGACCGTCATCATTTTTCCAAGCTTGCTCCCCTCCCAATCTGGGAGTTTTGAGTTGGACTGACGTCACGAATCTTGTGCGCGCACCCACCCTCACACGAACCGGGGCCTCAAAGGGGCTGTGCTCCTTCAAGCAGAAGCTTCATGCAATCGTGTCAGGCACTTTCCTCCCTAAGACGATAACGACTATGAAGTTAGAAACCGAAACCTTCGCGGCCGTCAGCGACAGCCCTTCATGCGGTCAGCTCGAAAGGTTTTGTACCCGCACCCAGTGTGCTTGTACCCGCACCCAGTGTGCGCTTATGCTTAAGTTCACAGGCCATCGCACAACATATGTCCGCAAGCGTAACTCAAGTTTAGCACCTCCTTTAAGGAGCCAGTATTCTCATTCATGATGTCAATATAACGTGGCATGGACTGCAAACGTTCTGGCGCACTCAGCATCCGGCTGCGGATGGATCACGTAGAGAAACAAATGTGAAGTACCCATAACATTTATACATACATACATGCATACAGATACATGCATGCATACATACATGCATACATACATGCATACATACACACATACATTTGTACCGGCATCCAAGATTTGCCGTTGGTTGGCAGGGGATGTGCCAAATTTGGGCACCGCACCTTGCCGAGGCATTGCCGGTGCCGGTCTTGTGGCCTTCGTAAGTGGATCCCGGAACCTTGCGCTGTACGGTGTTGTGCTGTGTGATGTGCGAAATCTACAGTGCATATCTCCCCTCGTGGCGTCAGCTCAATGAATCAGCTCCCAAGTTCGTGCACAGGGTAATTGAGGGGCCAGCTCAAACCTCTCAGGAACGAACAAACAAAAGCTAGAGCCCCACGAAATTGCAATGAAACCCTACAATGTAGTTAATGGGCAACAAGATACGCGCGTCGCCCAGTCGTAGCAGTGTTGATCGTGACAAGGCAAGTGGGCGCTGAAAAGGCCCCTTAAGATGCTGGCGGAGCGCCCTAACGCGTATTTGTAGACGACATGTGTGCCATATTTTACTGCAGCGGGTGAGGGCGAATATGAATGTGCGTAATTTCTAACGCCCCGGGCATGCGCCTCAGGGCAGCACGAATGGCCTACAATGCCGTACACAGTGACCGTATTTCCAGCTATCCCATTGCATCTGCTATTGATGCCTTCTGTTGTCCTTAATTTAATACCATACCGCACATCAAATGATCTCCGTCAGACGCCGATCACGCTCCACTTCATTCCCTTCCGGGGGTATCTCACCCAGAGACCAGCTGGAACTTGCACGCGGGAAGACGACGCACGAAGGTGTGCGGGTTTGCGATTGCGCTCAGAGCAGCTGCTGCCTGCCCCAGCAGGGCCCCTTGCATCCCACGATTTCCGACTGGTCGGCACTACTAGTTGCTCTAGTCAACCGGCATTCACCGCATTCGCTTCTTTCCCCGCGGGAACACGAGAAGCAGCAACAGTAAATTGCAACGTATAGACCGTGCAGCCACAGCCACATGTGGACGTGCACCTGTGCCGGTACCCGCACCCGCACCCGCACACACGGACGCCAAGTGCCCATCAGCAATATCACCAACATTTCCATGCCCACATAGAACCGGTACACCCATTGAACCAAGCAATCGTCCACCAGGTGACCCTGCGCTGCACCAATCCGCCTTGTGCGGCCGCAGCACCGAAAAGCCTGCTGAACATCCCTGGTTGGCTGGTTGGCTGGCGGCGCCAGGGAGAGTACTGGAACGTAGCAAAAGCAGCAGCCACGGCGCCGGCGCGAAGGGCGCCACCAGCGCACCACATCAACACAACCTCAGCCACGTGTTAGCTGGCCATGACACGAGCTCCCCGCACCGCACACATCGTCACATTCAATCGCCATCACAACAACAGCTGCGCTTTTCATAGAAGTAATGTCATCCGGGCAGCATGCGCCAGGCGGAACACCTAATGAATCTCCCTCCCTCTCTCCCAACCTCCCCTTTCCCCCCGTCCGTGCCCTCACTCACTCCGGTTCCAGTTCCGTCAATCCGTCGGTACTCCGTCGTCCCCAAAGTCCCACACGTCTCCAGTGCATGAATGCCCAACCTCGTCTGCCTCATCTTACTCCATCCAGCCGTGGACAGACCCCGCTTGAACACGGTGCCTCAACCCCCAGCTGGCTCTGGCGGCCCCGCCCCGCAAACCCTCAATAGCAATAAAGGCAACACGCAACGTCAACAGCTGCCAAAGGAACCACGCGGCCGCCGCCTGCCCGGCGACACCAAACAGCACCCTGATGAAGTCAAATACTTCTCTCTTCGTAGCTAATCAAATACGTTTCATATCATCCAAATATTATCCGCACTGCGAGCATGGTGAGGCAAGGATGTAAAATTGTTTCCTTCGATTCGCGACACAATTCCCATGAAATCCCATAAACACCTGCCCCTCCAGGCGCACTGACGCAGTGCCCTGCACTGTATGACATGGGACCTAAAATCATTCTTCACGAGTGACTGAGAAGACATGTACTGCAGCGGTCAGCAGCATCAGCCCTGGTCCTTCCCTGGCAATCCGAGGCATCCGGCAAGAGCGCGGCCGGCAGAGTGGCACAATCACACCCTACGCTAGGGAAGCGGAGCCCCATGGTCATGGGGCCCTCCGCCTCATGGACACGGGCATCAGAGCGACCCGAACGGCCCAACGGCGCGGGGCGCCTTCTCACGCGCAGCGGCAGCATCAGCGGCAAAGATTACGCAGCTCCGTCCGGCCTCACGGCCCCCAACCGCACGGCCCTTCCTTGCCGAGATATTTGCCGCCGTCGTGTTCCTTGATCAGCGTCCAAGAGTGATGCGAACAAAAATGAATGATCATAAGCGAGATGGGAAGTGAAGATGGATGTAGAGACATGTTACTGTCATTACCTGGTGTTGGTACTGGGAACCACACGACCATCGCGAGCTGGTCCCGTCCGTACATCCGTACGTCCCAGGTGCATCAGCTTAACTGGGGCCCTTCTTATTGTGAGTGACCATGTGGGTTCCCCACGGGGTCAGCCTAGGGCTCCACAGGCGCGCATGTGTGCATGCGGCCCCAACGACAGTGACAGTGACAAAGGAAAGCGGGAGAAAACCCAAATAGGCCGCTGCTTATTCGTCCCGACATCCCGAGGGGGATGTCCCCGGCACACGACGGCGCATGTCTGCTCCTGTGCTGTGCCCGCCCCTGCCGGGTTGCATGCACAATAATTCTGTGCCATGTGGGGGCCCTGTAACAGCCGCCAGAAGTTCCGCACCGGACGGAAGCTAAGGTGGACCCGCCGGCTGGGAGAGGTGAGCGGTGGCAGCTGCGCATTAACGCATGGCAACCGAGAGCTGTGCTGCACGGATTGGGCAGCAGAAGAAGTGACACAGCACAGCACACTACACACATGATGGCACGCAAGTACGCACAACCCTTCACGGTTCAACTAAAAAACCCTAAAACCCTAAGGCCCCAATACGGAATAGGAACAACAGGCCACGATGGGCAGCAGGTACAGCGCGAGGGGGTCTGGGCGCGCAACATGCCAGCGAGCTCGCCCGCACTTGATGCGTGGGCAGCAGCCCCAAGCGGACTGAGCCCCCTTGCAGTAAGTCAGTACGTACCCATTCCTTCGTCACTTCAGCTGCCTCTACTGGGGCCGTTGCTGAAAGCGGCTGAATCTGCTGCAGCGGTGCTGCTGAGCTGATGAGGCGGCTTGTCGTATGGTTGCCGTTGCAGCGCTGGCTACGACTTCGAATGCAGCTGTTGTTGGGGTTGTTGGGGTTGGGGTTGCTGCTGCTGCTGCGGGGCCATCTTGCTTTTGCTGCCGCCAGAGCGCTTGGACTCAATAGCCTGCTCCAGGTGCCGTACGAGTTCATCCGCAGTGGGCCTTGCGGACGGCTCATGGGCCCAACACGCCTCCGCCAGTGACCTGTAGCGCCCGTCAACCAATGGGGGGGTCGGGACGGGCAGGTACGGCAGATAGAGCAGGAAGCGGCTCTCGGGAGACTAAGAGTTCGATCATTCGCAATTCGTCGAAGAATCGGCAGTCGCACTAAAGGTGATGATAGTGGCGGCAGTAGCGGCAGTGCAATTCAGGCGGTCTGGGTAGGCCCAAGGCAAGACCAAGCCTGCACTACTCCCCCATTGCACCGCCCGCACACCCACCTGTAGCTGTACGGCACCCAGGAGGGCATCTTGGGTCGCATGAAGCGGTGGGCCACGGCATTTGCGATGACGGATGCAGACTTCACCTTGTCGTACACTTTGACGCCGCACAGTAGCTGCGATATCAGTACACGTCAGATCATGTCAGGCCAGGCCAGCTCAGGAAGGACCTCCATTGAAATGAGGGCTTGCGGGGAACCCGGGGGTTTTCCGCCTGGATGTCCTCGCAGGGTTGTACGGAATATTTAAACTGCCCTAGTCCCTAGGGTTGCTGTCTCCAGGTGTGAACCTCTGTTGCACCGGCCCGTTGCAGCGCCATGGTATATATCCATCATTTGCCCCACAAACCGATATCTCCCATAACTCCAGGCACGGATAAGTCGGCACGGCGTGCTTGCCCTTTGCTGTCCCCCACTCCATCCCTTCCCCCCAGTTCCGCCGTGAATGAACTAGTGGTGTGGTGTGACCCCATCTGCGCAAACCACGTTTAGGCTGGGGTTGGGGCGGGTCGCCCATCAGGCGCGAGCCAGCGGCGGAAGGTCACCGGGACACAAAGCGCAGCGCAGCTGTGCAAGTTAGCGAGCAGCGGCTCCCCCTCCCCTTTCTCCAGCTCGGCTTGGAAATGAGATCTGCGGCGTTGGAATCCGCCCAGGACGCCCCCATGTTCCGCCGGCAGCCACCGCAACTGACCGAGGATGGATACTCAAAACGGGATAGAGATGGGAACCAGTACGGCACCCCTGTCTGCCCCCCCCACGTGGTCGTCCACCGCTACCATATTCCTACATTATACGCACTGTCCGCCTCACCTGGTACATGAGGATGCCGAAGGCTGATGAAGGGCGACGGGGAAGTGGACGCACGAGCAGTAGGTGACCAGCGGGCAGGGGCCACGGAGAGAGGGAGGGAAGGAAGCCGGGTGAAATAAACAAGATGCAAGCGAATGAAGAGGGAGGGGATGTGCGCCTTGTCAGTGGTAACGTTCAGGGCCGGAGGCGGCCGGACCGCAGTGGCATGGGCCGCGGAACCCCGGGGGGCCGAGGCGGGTTCCCGGGCGGGAAGCATCTAGCCAGGTAGCACGTGGACACAGCTGTGTAGGCCGCCGGGGGGAGGAGCAGGAGGGGGGGGGGCAGGAGGACAGGGTTAGGGACATGCACGGAGCCACCGGTCCTACCGCTACTTGGACTGCGCCCACCCCTTCCGCTGCCAGCCCCTATGGAGAGGGCCTTGCGCAGGTGCGTTGCTCACCCTCACAAGCGGCGGGCGCCGTCGGCCGCAGCCCCACATCACTCCACTCCCCACCCCGCCACACCTCCACCCCTTACCAGCACCTACCGTAGATGTCCACCGCCGCACCAAGTGACCTTTGACCTGCACATACCGGTGCCCAACGCACGGCGACACGAGGTGAAACACATGGCGGGATGACTTAGGGTTGCATGGCCGTTGCTTGGCACGCGAAACACAGCAGCAGTACAAGGAGTGCATGAGTCTGTCGGAAGACAGGCACAGCCGCACGACCGGCAGGGAGCAGCCGCAGGCGGGCTGCAGCTCCTCTCTCTCTCCCCCCCAGGACTGCGACACTGTCAGGGGACCACCCGAACGTGATGAGCTACACGACACGGCACGACAAAGCCCTCGGTCGCCAAACAAGCAAACAGACAGACAGACAGACTGGCAGACAGATAGACAGACAAATAGACAGACAGACGTGTATACGCATCGGATGCACCCTTTGCTCCAACTGCTCCCAGGAACCCGAAGGTCCCTTTCCCCACCCCCTTTTTTCGGGAAACAAGGGCCCAACCTCCGCCCCGCAGTCGCTCACCCAGCAACACCTCGGGGGCCACGTGGGTGATGGTTCTGCAGGTTTTGTGGAGCGGTCGTACAGGGATAACGTACGGCAAGACAAGCGTCATAAGGCGGAACTCGGTCATACACGGCAGGGGACACGC
This sequence comes from Volvox carteri f. nagariensis, assembly GCF_000143455.1. Lineage (NCBI taxonomy): Eukaryota > Viridiplantae > Chlorophyta > Chlorophyceae > Chlamydomonadales > Volvocaceae > Volvox > Volvox carteri. The sequence continues at coordinate 702,414 of NW_003307581.1, read as the reverse complement.
AAAGGCATCTGTGCCTCGCCCTCGCCTGAAGCTTCAAAGCCACCCCAACTCCCCTGCCCATTTCCCCCATCCCGCGTTGCCCTTACCCGCTTGCCACCGCCTCGTCAATGACCAGCTGCCCCTCGTCGTCGTGCGCCATCATCTTGGCCAGCCCGAAGTCCGACAGCTTGGCCGTGAAGCCCCTCGGGTCCCTCGGCGAGCTCTTGAGCAGCACGTTCTGGGGCTTGAGGTCGCAGTGCACCAGCGCCAGTGAGTGCATGTGGCGCAGGGCCAGAGCGATCTCGAGGAGGGTCAGGTACACGGACTGCAAGGGTGGGGTGGGAAGGAGGGTGGCGATGAGGGCTAAGATGATCAAACCCTGGCTGACATGTGGAGTGATAAAGCAACCCCCCTCCCCTCCCTGTCAACTCCTGTTCCCCCGTCAGCCCCTTCCGCTCCCTCTCACCCGCATGTTGATAGCCAGGTAGGTCTTGGCGGGTGCGGAGGAGGCGGGGGAGGAGGAGGAGGGGGAGGAGGAGAAAGCGGAGGAGGTGGAGGGGCCGGACTGAGGAGTGGCTCCACTTCCTCCTGCAACACCGCCCGTTTGCGGCGGCTTCTCTGCAGGGCGTGGCAGGACAGGGCAGGGCAGGGCGGCAGGATTGCAGAAGGGTCGTGACGGAACAGCACAGTATAGTACAGTACAGAAAAGAATATTACAGTAGAGCACAATGCCGTAATGTAATGTAGTGCGATACAGTACGGTCAGTGCAGAAAGGCGGGTTTATCAGGTATGCAGCTGCGGGCAATCCTAGTCCTGGTCCTGGTCCTGGTCCTGCTGCTGTGCGGCACATCCCCGTTGGTACGAACACAAACGGGGATGGCCCCACCCCGGCGTCGGAATGTGTGGCCATCTGCCAGCTTTGCACTCCCGGCCATCTTGCCCGCTTGTCCGTCCGTGCCCCCCTCTCCCCTTTCTCGTCCAGTCAGCCGTACTTCCGTACTCTTCTCACTCACTTGGTTTGTTGGACAAATGTAGTTAAGTTTGGCGATAACATAATTGTTGGGAAGAACTAAAGGGTTACAATTATGAACCTTACAGCGCTCGCTGTGACTTTGTAGTTTAATAAAGTTTAACTAAATTAAACTCCATTTTCGATGAGGAGCGTAGTCTAACTCACTTGGTGTGACCCTCTCAATGAATTTGCGGTTCAAGATCGCATCGCACAAGCTGCCGCAGTCGCCTGGAGGGGGAAAAAAGCGGGGAGGAGGGAGGGGGCCGGAGGGGAGGAGAGGGAAAAGGGGGAAAGACGAACCACACACGAGTGAAGCTGCTGCCAGGGCAAGAGTGTACCAAACGTAAAACTGACCGAAAGGCGTCCGTGAAGACCGCGACCTCGTGATGACGAAGTGAAGATATGTCGGAAGAACTACCTACCTAAGCCGCCAGGACTAATCAAGAAAAAGTAGTATTGCCAAGCCGTAAAGAAGTAGGTGTAGAAAAGTAGTTGTGAAGGCGACGGAGAAGTAGTGAAGCAGTGCTGTCGTAAAGCTGGCATAAAGTTAGCTGCTGGCCTGGAGAACTAGCTGATGAGCTGGTACTGAAAAGCTGTCGATATGCAAGTGCTCCTCCCAAACCCCCAAAAAAACTGAAACGCGCGACCGACCCGACCAACCCGGCTATCCTAGTCTAGGGAAAAGGGGGAGCGGACAGGGGTCGATCCAAACCGCACAGCCACACGCGCAGGCCCAACCTGCACCACGCACGCGAAACCCCCAGCCGTCAGCCTGCCAGGCCGCTGCCTTTGCTTAGCCCCACCTCAACCCCGTTCACTCCGCTGCCTTCGTCTCCCTCCCATTTTCATCAACTCTCCCCCAAACCAGCACACCCGCCCAGCCCCAACCCCGCCACGCAGCGCCTCAGAGCTCCAACTTACAATACTCGAGCACGAGCGCCATGGCTCCCTCGCCTTTAGACCCACAGAGACGGGGGGGAGAGGAGGGGAGGGGGCACGGGAGGACAACGGTATGGTTAAGAAATCCGGACGCCCGGCCAGCCACTCCAAAGCAGTATCCAGCCGGCATATGATCGGTGTTGTGACCCCTGCCCCTGCCCCTGCCCCTGCCCGTACTCACCGTACAGTTCCTGTCCTGCCTTGGGAGATTCCATGAGGGAGGGCGAGTGGCGCAATCGGAAGGGTCGGGACTCGGACGGGGCGTCCACAGAGTCACGAGACATGTCGTCAGGCTTCTCAAGCCTTTGGAGTCAGCCAGCGGTTAGGGGCAGTGAGGGGGCAGGTGGGGGTAGCTGGTGGTTAGACAGGCAAATAGACAGACAAGCATTTAGAGAGGACAAGATCGCTCCAGCCACCTCGCAGCCTTCTTTCCGCCCCGCCGCATCAGCCCATCACCTCGTGCGCTGTACCTTCGCGCAAACCCCCCCTTGGGATGCCTTCATGGCCCCTTAAGTCGTGTGGTCCCCTTCCCCCGTCCCTCTCTGCCCCTCCCTCTCTCCCTCACCTGACATCCATAAAGTAGGCGGGAACCTGCCATCACCGCCGCCGCCGCCGCCAACAACAACAACAGCAGCGGCCGCGCCACCGCCCAAACAGCCCCGGAGCAGCACCATGACGATCACCAACGGGCAATAGTAACAACCGCGGCATGACATGGGTATCGCATGTGTGGGTACCGTTAAAGGTCTGAACCGCGATAAGGGAAATGCCGATGGTTACGATGTGTGTGTGTGTGTGGTGGGTGGTGGGTGTGTGTGTGGTGGGTGGTGTGTGTGTGCGTGTGTGTGTGGGGGGGTTGAGTTCAGCCTTACTGAGGTTGCATTGGACAGTTCGGGCTTAGTTGGGTTCGGGACTCGGATTGGGAAACCAGCCGGTTGTAAGCAAGGCGTACGGCGGTCAACGTACGCCTTCGTCCCTCTCTTTGAAATCTCCAACTGAGCTCCCTTCTTTCTCCTTTGACCCAATCCCCACGCGCAGTTCCCCTTTCCCCTTGCTTCCCTTGCTCTCATTTTTTTCCGCCTCCCCTGCCGCTCTTCCCCCTCCCCGCCCTCCTTTTGTCGCTATCAACCCTTTCACCTGCACAATGTTGATGTGGCTCATCGACACTGACGCCACGAGCTCAATTGCGTCGTGCAGGTTTTGTTTGTGCAGCCCCAGTCCGTGGCTTGATGCGAGCAGGTTGGAGGAGCTCTGTACGCCGGCCAGTCGGGACTGCTTGATGATCTTCACGGCGACCTCGGTGCCGTGGAAAGTGCCCCTGAACGGGGTGACACGAAGCACGTGGTGGCCACAGGCGGGGTCAACTGGAGAGAGATCAGACACCGGGGACACCGGGGAGCTGACGGACGGAGGAGCTAGCAGCAGCGGCAGCACAGCAATCCAAAGCCCCTGGATAGGGCCCCCCCCTTGCTTACCGCAACACGCTCCCGCGGCGTCATCTGCATCGGGTCCCCCCCCTTCACTAATCACCCCCCCGACCCCACCCCGGCCCTCTGCCCGCATCCGCGCACCTGTACACTGTGCCGTACCCTGGTAGGCCCGTACCAAATTGCATGTGCGTGTGAGGACGAAGGGGGGTCCGCGTGGGGAGGCGGAGCAGCGCGCGGTAATCGTGTTATGTGGTCAGAATCAGTTCAGGTGAGACATCGGGGTCAGGGCCATGCAGAGCCGGGGCCCGGTAACAGTAACGGCAGGTGGCGGTACGGCAGCAGGTCCGGACACGAACACACCAACCTGACTGGGACATCGACACGGTCCGGGGGGACTCCGGTCGAATACCCACTTCCCACGCTACCCGAGGTCGCCATATCGCCACACAGGCAGCAACTACCACCACAACAACCGCAGGGCTTAAGTGAGGGAAGCGAGGTTTACGTGTACAGCACATGCACAGGGCAGCAGCCGAGGCAGAAAAGCAGGGTGGCCGGCGCCCTTCTCGTCCTCCTCCTCCTCCTCCTCCGCTTCCACCGCGCACTAATTGGGAACAGTGCTATACACGGGCACAGCCTGTCCTGACGCTGGCTCCACAGCTATAAACCACAGCTGCAGCTACAGCCACAGCTACAGCCACAGCTACGGCCGCTGGGAATCAGTTAGTATTATGTTTCAACTGCAGCCCCGCCCCACCCCGTCCCGCTCTGTAATCCCCATTACCCGCTCCTTCTCACCTCCCTGTCCAATCTCCTGCAGCAACTTGATGCTCCGCAGATCCTGCTGCCGAGCCTCTGAGCGCCCCGATATGGTCATCTGCACCGCCTGAGCCGCTCGCAGCCGGTCGTGCATGGAGGCGATGATGGGGGCGAGTTTGGAGGCGCCTGGAGGGGCGGGCGGGGCGGGGAGGGAGGCACGTGCAAAAGTGAAGGAGAAAGGAGATGGAGGTCAAAGGGGAAACAGGTGGAGGGGGAATCCGGATAGTGAGGCGCCGCGGGAGAGTCTCAAGCCCACTTTGGATGGATGACAACCTCCCCGGGGCTGCCTATATACACGGTGGCAAGCTTGTCTCAAGGGGCCAACGCGGCCTTCGCAACTCTCCACCTATTCTCCCAGCCAGTATGCCTCCTATCCTTCCTCGTCCCGTTCCCCTCTCCCCCATGTCAAGACGCCCTTTCGTCTTACCCTCCCTTCCTCTCCTCACCCCTCCCCGAACCTCCTCCCTTCCCACTGGACCCCGTGTGTGAGTTTTATTGATCCGTGTGTGTTTTCACGATCTGTGTGTGCGTGTGTGTGTGTGTGTGTGTCACATATCTTGATCTTGATTACCTCGCGGCACCTGGGCCGCCTCCAAGTGGAAGGAAACACTGCGTGTGGCCAGACCAGGAAGCAGTCGCCGGGTTTGGGCCGCATCGCTCTCCGACGCCGACTGGGACCGGCCGCTGCTCTCAGCTGTCAAGCCTGCTGCCAAGGCCAACCGGCTAAGATGCGCCGCGGAGCCGCGCCGCGCCGGATAGTCCAGGTCAATATCACCCTCGAGCGGCTCCCGAGTGGCTGCCGCACCAGCAGCCGCTGCGCCTGCCGCCGCCGCCGCCGCAACCGTGTCGCCCTCCGTCGCCGCCCCGTTGGATGGCAACGTTGGTCTCTGGCTGCCGCCGCCGGTGAAGTGCGCCAAGGTGAGCAGCGCCAACGGTGCCGGCGGCGACGACGGTCCCGACGGCGGTCGTACGACGTGCGCTTGGCCGCCACTGGGACGCGGCGGCTGGGCCTGCGCTGCAGCCGTTGGCGTAGGCGGGGCACAGGACGGTGAGGCCCGGTCCCCGCCACCGCCACCGCCACCGCCGCCGCCTGCTCTGAAGCTGGGTGTCAGGGACGGCAGCGCCGGCGGCACAGCGTCACCTGGCAGAATGAACGACAAGGCGCGCTGCTCCTCGGGACCTCCGCCGTCGTACGGCTCGTCGAGGGGGTCACCGGAGGGTGTAGTGGCGGTGGCGGAGGCCTGGGCAGCGGAGGGTTTGCCTCGTCGCTGTGTAGCGTCCTGGGGTGTTGAGGACGCCGCGGGGCAGCGGGGCAGCGGGGGGCGTCAGGCCCCGGCAGCTGTGGCCCCGGCTCCGTGTGCGTATCCTCGTCCCAAGCCCTAGTGAGGGCCCGGGGCAGCGGCGCCCGCACAACCCTGGCCTCCATCCCTTAGCTTCTCTCCCGTTACAGCCCCTCCGTACCCCACACCACCACCCGCCCACCTGCAACTGGGAAACCAGGTAGTGGTACTCCGGTCGTACAATGCCATTGAACTTGGAGGTTATCACGGGCAGGATGGCCTGGTGTGGTGGGGAGGTTGGCGGAGAGGGGGAGAGAAAGGAGGGGAGAGGTTGGGTTTTGCGGGTAACGCTGAAATGAAGAGGATGGACGCTCAACAGGCACGCGGACGCCATGCTCCAGTGCGCAGCGGTGGCTACCGGTGCACAAGCCGATAGATGAACACGCACAAACACGTCGTGGGCACACCGCCGCCTCCTTCAACGGGGCCCAAAGCCCTCTCTTTGGCGGCAGGGCCGGGTATCGCTGGACACATGCGACGCAACGCTGTGCTACTTGCGCTCCGGGTCCCCAACCGGAGGGGAGACCTCCCACTGCGTTTTTGCTTGCCCTAACGAACCTGAGCAACACGGGCGCCCTGTGTTCTTGTGTACCTCACTCCCGCCCCCACCCCCCCCACCACCCAAGCCCTTCCTCTTCAAAGCACCTGCAGCAGCTGTTGCAGCTCCTGCACTACCGCCTGAAGCAGTGGTCTGGGTAGGCTGGTGCCGTACGTGACGTACAGCGCCATTCTGGGTCTGCTCTCCCCGCTGATGGTGGCCAGGGCCAGGGACAGGGGCATGACTGCGCCCCGGGAGAGGACCAGGTCGCGAGGGTAGGCCTTCATGCTCTGAGAGGCGGGGGGAAGGCGGGGGCCAGGGAGGGGGATCCGGTAATCTCGCGGCGGAGGGTCATACACACACACACACACGCACACAGCCCCCTCCCCTTTTCTTTCCACGGCAGCTCACCACCGTGTACGTCTGGCAGTCGTCAATACACAGACCAGCCACCTGCTTGGACAGGGCCTCATCCAGGAGGGTGCGATGCAGCAGCAGGGTGTGCCCCTTGCAGGGAGGGCCCTGATGAGGGGTTAGGGAAGGGAGGGGGGAGGACGGGGTTACGAAGGGAAGCTGCACGTGACACACACACACACACACACACACACACACACACACACACACACATTACAACAAACGTCTCGTTGGCTAAGCACACTCATCCTCATCCTCATCCTTACCTTTGGAAACGATAATGTGAAGGAGGCATTGCAGTTGGAAGCGTGGGCGTTGGCGTTGGTGGCGGTGGTGGTGGTGGTGGTGCTGCCATGCCGCTGGTTCCAGGACTCCCGCTTCAAGCTATCTGCGTAATACATACAGACACACGCGCCAGTCACACACATGCCGGCACGGCGGTATCTGCCGTCTGCCAGCATCGAAGCAGGCAGACAGGTTCCCGGGCCGGACAGCATGACGCCTTGGCGAGGCGCGGTGGTGGCGGCCCAGGTCCCCGCGCCTCCCTTCGCGCGCCACATGCCGCGCGCCGTGTACAATGGACATGCTCTTCCAGTAAATCACCTTTTCGGGTCCTCTCACCCAGAGGGACGCCTCTGCTGCAAAGCCAACTCCCCCTTTTGCGAGTAGTACTTGCCATGTGTAGCATTCTTGTCAGCACGCACTTGTGTTTTTGTTTTCTCCCCCTCCCCCCTGCTCTCCCCGCTTCCCCTCCCCATCCCCCCCCCCCCACACACACATACACCTGCAATGGTGCCCCCTCGCTCGGCCTCCCCCGGCCCCGTGGTGAGTCCGTCCATGGAGATGCGCGCAAAGGTGGTGGTGGTGGCGGACTTGCGCAGCGCGGAGGGCATCATCACGAAGTCGCAGCTGCTGCGCCGCACTTTGAGCAGCGGGACGGAGGCGAGCGGATCTCCCTCGGAGGGCTGCGGCCGCTGCTGCTGGAAGATGGCGGCAACGGCCATGTTCTGTACGGGAGGGAAACCGACAAATAGGACGTGTTGCGTGGCGTCGCGCGTAACGTGGCTCGTGACGTGGCGCAACTCGATAAAAATTCGTCTAGATGTTTCTGAAATTTAATCCTCTATCAGCATATCGACCACGTCATAAAACATTGCGTGACCTTTATTTAGACCGTGGCTTTTATTTAACAGCGATGTAAAAGCGATCGATTATGATTTAGCAGACGAACTATTAAACTTAGCACCGGGGTGGGGTGGGATGGGGCAAGGAAGAGGGACTGAGCCACGCTCCGGAAAGGGAAAGGGCACTGGGTTGGCAGCGTGGGCGCGCGAGCATGTTTTCAAACATGCACAGCGACAGCCGACGGATGAAGGGTACCTTTAAGGTAACCTTGCAGGTGGCACGTCTAATGAAGGCACAAGCGGTAAGTAGGCCCGCGTGCAGCGTGCAGCGGCGTGGCGACTGCCCGGGTGGGTGTCTGGGTTCACAGCAGGTTTGATATCCCCTCGGAGCATTCGGATTCGTGCCAGGGGCCCAAGGGGGGTCTCCCGCTTACTCAGTGGGCGGGCGCTGGGCGTGGTGCCACGACCGACCCCCGGGCGCTGCCGGCCAACAATTGCTGCGGCGAGGACGTTTCGGATGCTCTCCGTGACCTCATGCCCATGAGGGCCTGTTAGGAAAATGATTTCATCTGTTGGTGTGCCTGTGTGCCTGTGTGTGTGTGTGTGTGTCTTTGTATTTGTGCAGATATAAATGTTGTTGTTCTTGTTAATGATGGTGACGGTGATAAAGGTGTTGTTGGCAATTGTGTGCCTTACCTCCCCTATGAACGCCACCCTGCTCTGTCCCCGCACGTACGCCACCGCCGCCGCCACGTCCACCGCCGCCTCCGCCACCGCGTTGACCAGGTCGCTGAATGTGGCCGCCGCATGCAGCTGCGACAGCGCGGGTGACGCCAGCACCGCCTGGGCCCTTCGGATGTGGGGGGACATAAGGCCCACGGCGGAGTGGAGCGCCTCGGGGGTCCAACCAGGGGGACGGACGGGGCCTGGAATAGACAAACGAGAGGCGGAGAAAGCAGGGGAGGGAAGGGGAGGGAAGGGGAGGGAAGGGGAGGGAAGGGGAGGGATGGTAAGGGGGCCGCGGCCGAGGATAGGGAAAAATGGAAGCGGGGGACCACACGCGAGGAACTTAGGAAAGGGGGAAGCGACAGGTAGTGCTCAGGACGACACCACCAAGGCTCTGTGCGAGGTGGAAGAAGAGGGCGCCAAACAGGGGGCTTGGGGGAAGTGCGGCAAGGTGAGGTACGGCACGTCAGGGCGCGGGGACGCAGAGTTCGACAGCTTTACGGCCCAGTCCCCAAAACTCGGGGACCTCGGCAGCTCCCACACACGTCCCCCGAGACACTTACCCTCAGCAGCGGTAAGAAACCCACGGTTCAACCACGGTTCATTAGGATCACTCTCAGCACACGCAGCTAGAGCTGGGCATAATCTAGGTAGCCATACCCATTCAAGCCCAGTGCAGCCCAGCAAAACCCAATCCAGTCAAACCCAGATCATTCAAACCCAGATCGGTCTGAACAAGATTGGTCAAACCCAAATCAGTCAAACCCGAAGGAGCCGGGCCCCTTCCCAGCTAGACCCCTTTCGGCCTTGCCCTCCCCGAAACCCTAACGCGCCCAGCTCACTACGCTCACTACGCTCACTACGCTTCTAAACAAATAACTTGAGGGCAGCTCGACCCAGTTCGAAGAAACTACAGCCAATGCGAACTCCCCCTACTTAACTCCCTTTTACGGCCCTCCAGTGCACCTGCAGCCCATGTCAGGTTCGTCACGAGCATTGAACACTTGTGCCCATACCATGCCTTACGACCAATCCCCCGCCCCCACGCTCCCTGCCTGCAAGCCAACTTTTCCACCCGCGTCCATACCCCTCCGCCTCATCCTCCTGAACGAGCAGTCGCTCCCCACTGTTCCGAACTTCCGACCCCTCCCAGCGTTAGCCCACAAGCCCCACACCTTGCGCTGCCAGGCTGAGCACCCCCACAGGCTCGCCCGCCTCCGTCGTCCACAGCACCGCCGCGAATTGGTTGAGTCCGTGTTCCTCGAACAGCATCTGCCAGTCCCCGGGCAGGTCCTCCGCGGGCCGCTGCTCCAGGGAGTGGGAGGGCGCCGTGTCGCCGCTGTCACGAGAGCTGACTGCGATCCCGTCTGCGCCTGAGGCGGCGCCGGGGGGCAGCGTAGCAGCGGAAGCTGTAGCAGTGGTGGGTGTGCTGGCAGTAGCTGCTATGGCTATGGCTCCTGGTGGTGCGGCTGCAGGTGCGGCCCCAGAGGGCATGAGGCCCACCGCGCTGCGATACATGAGCGACTGGCAGGGGCACTCCTGAGGAGGAGGGGATGAAAGGAGGAGGAAGAGGAGGCAAGGGGTGGGGGGCAGAGAGATGACTTCCAATACGCAATTATCCATGAGGCTTTGAGCATGCCGTACAGCGCCGTACGCAACCATTGCCAGAAGCGCACTGGCCCAAGAGATGCTGGCTGCCTGCCGTACCATGCGTGATAGAACCCTTAACCAAGCCGCACGAAGCTCCTGCCCACCTGTCGCATCCGCAGGATGGCGGCCGGCGCCGACCCGTTGAATCGCGGGTCGGAACTGTAGGCACGTCCCGCCGTTGATGCCGTACCCAACCCGGCACAGGCAGCCGTTGCAGCCCAAAAGTCCGCCGTGCTCAGCACAAAGATGCTGCGAAGGGAAGCGAAGCGGACGGGAAGGCGTGGCCGTGGGTGTGAGGTCGCGGAAGAGATGAGGGTCCTGGGCGACTTCGCGTGATTCGTCTGTTTGGTGTCATAACCCAGATGGATTCGGAAGAGGGGAGGGGAGGGCCCTGGGCGCAACTCTCGAACAGGGTCCAGAAAATTACACTTACATAGGCAGAAGGAAAAGAATCACATGAATCGACTGCTGACAGCAGCCAGCTGAGTGTTGCAAGAAAGTTTAGCTTGGGTGTGGGTGCGGATGTGGGTGTGGATGTGGGTGCGGGTGCCTTATGGCATATATATGTATCTCTTGGTGCCCATCAGTGCGAGGCGAGGAGCATAAAGACGATAGTCCTCGCCTGGCCCTATGGATACAGTGATTGCCAGCCGGTCTTCTTAGTCAGATTGCCGTTGCCGTTGGATGCGGAAGGCAGTGCCTCATAGCAGCTGGCAGCACGCAACCGCACCCGCACGGCCACTCCAGCCCCGGAGGCCTGGGGCGCACGTCCAGGGGGGTGTTTGTACTGGTACACACGTGCGCACCGTCTGCTTTAGGCTGGGGCGCCGACGCAGTAGTTTAGATGCCAAAGGTTGCAGGTTAGGGGGACAGCGCAAGGAGAGAAGGGCGAAATCGCAGGTCGTCTTTACTGTGGGTACGCCTTCGACGGTTTTGACGGTAAAGTTGGCGAAAACCACCCGGTCCCACGACTCTATACATAGGGTATGAGGAGATCATGCCTATAAGAGATTTTTTCGTTCATAGTCGACCACGCAGCGTGCCGTAATAGTCGATCATGCGGTGTGCGAGTCCAACTTACCAAGCATGAGCTGCGCCTAGGCACTCGCAAATCGCTTGGCATCCTTCCGAAAGTGCTGACCACCATCCACCTTCCGTAGTAGACAGCAGGTGGACCAACCTGATAAAGGCCTCGCTGCCCTGCAAAGTTACGGATGCGGCGTGGTGTTCCTATCCATGCGACCCCGTTGTGTTCATTACTCCAAGGCGCACGGCACTCACCAAGGTGTGTCCTCCATCACTACTTGGTATGATGGGTCCAAGAGCTGCGCTGCCGCTGGTGCAGTCGGTTTCTATGACTTTAGACGTAATTTTATAACGCGGAGGTTCCTTTTGAACCTTTTTGTCTGGCTTGGGAAGCCACAATGCTTCTTCGGCAGGCTTCCGGGCTTGCCCGTTCAGCAGGCATGAAAAAAATCGCATTTCCCGTTGGAAAAAGCTTAGATTGTAATGATTTGGATTTGTCTGCTGGACCTGTTAAGCTCTACATGGCAATTTAAGGAATTGCAACGCAGGAGCCCAGCATTCCTTGGGTAAATAGTTGCAGATTATGGCTGTTTCAGTTTACAAACAACAGAATCGTTTTCTGCTCAAAGACCGTGGAACCCGTACCTAAGTTCACTGCAGTATAATAACTGTAACCGGACCTACCTTCACCATGTTTCTTTAATTACACCGCTTGATTTTAGATGCAAAGATATTTCCATATAGCTTACGCTAAGAGTTACACTGGATAGGTTTAAATCATGCGATTGCCTAGTTTGCAGCCAGGTGACTTCTTCAACGGCAAGAAATTTAAATGGGTTTGCGCAGGCGTGAGCATAGATTTGTATCTACAAAGAAACGAAAAGGTTGCTGCCGCACATGCAGCCAGGCTTGGGCGGAAATCCTAATCCTACGTAGCAAAATGTATACGCACAGGAAGCAAGGAGAGGGAGCCGTAGAAAGGTCAGGTAGCACAAAGGCTGCAGCCTACTAGTCAGAAATTCGATGCTGGCGGTCGATTAAGCTGCACGCAGCGAGGTTGGGCTTAGCAGGCAGGCTGCCCAAGCATACAATAGCATAAAAGAATGATAACTCCAGAGTGGCCTTCGCCATTTCCGAATGTCGTAGAAGCCGACATCTCACTTACTGCAACTGCTGAACACCACCAATGTGGCACACAAATCTCTCGGTCTGAAGTGACTGATCACGCGCTGGTTAACGATTGCCACCGCTCCAACCTTCCTTGACCACCGTCCTTTTTTCATGTGTTACATTTACTGCCGGGATCCATGCACGGCACAAAGATTCCTTCATTCATTGTAGTACTGCCCCAATCCACTCCGCATGTGAACCACACGCAAATCATCTCGTCATGTAACAAGACCCCCTTCCCCAGGGTCCCACTGGGCTTATCAAGCAAACCAGGGTGAAGACGGCTAGGACTGCATCACAGCGTAATGCAGCGTGCACAGCACAACACAGCACAGCACGCGAAGTTCAGCGCAAACCTCAGCAGAAAATGTCACTGCGCCAAAGCGGTAATCGATGCGGCATACAAATAGCCTCTCAGGCTATTTTTGTGCCGTTGAGCGCTGCCTGCCTTCGTGACACTGACCAAGTAAAGTCTTATGGAAACACGCAAAGCGGTACCGACAGCTCAATAACCACCTCTACTGACTTGCGCTCTACACCCGTACAATGGGAATGGCTGTGAGACGTGGCACATGTCCGCAAGCAACCCGAGAAATGCCCCTCCTACGGTAACCCGGGAACAGACAGGCCCCGCCCGGAATCCGGATGTACAAATATACCGCAAAGCAGGCAAAAACAACGAACTTACAAACCCGCACACCATGCATACAGACAGACAGACGAACACGCAGGTAAACCAGCGGCATCCCACCCGGGGAACGCCCTGCCGCGACAAGTTCTTTCATAATGGACGCCAGAAGGACCATCAACGTTCCGGAAACTCTGCAAGGAAAACAACACAGCGGAGCAACAGCAGGCAGCAGGCAGGCAAGCAGGTACCAACCAGGGGATGACAGTTGGCCTCCCGATGCATACTATCACCGGAAACGCGCCACCATTAACTGATTCGCAACTGACCTCCGCGGCCGAACTTTTATATACTTTACAAAACCATGACAATAACCGGCCAACCATGGCATTAAAACATAAAAAAACCAAGCTTTGCACAGAGAACAGCGACCGGAGGGACTCAGCCAGCAGAAGCGGATGGGCTCTCAGGCAGCGTAGATGGCCTCGACTCCAGAACAGGCAGCCAGGGCGGCTCATGCTGTCGCTCCTGCCGTGTTTGTGTGGCACCATCCGCACTACTGTTTTCGACGAACCCTTGCTTGCCATCCTATGTCAGGCGTCAGGAGGGAGGGCGGGAGGGAGGGAGGACAGCCCGGGGGGGGGTTCACCTCCGGACCGCACCGTCCTGCTCCTGAGCACAAGCACAGACTTACTGGCTCGATCTGCCGGCCTTTCCGGTACTCGAACCTGCTTGCAAATCGATCGCCACTTTTATCATAATACCCTGAAAAGCCCAAGCTAGTTCAAAAACAGCTGGGCAGCAGCTGCAAACCTTAAAATTTGAGGCAACATCAACACCACCACCATCATCATTAACACATCATTGCCAATCATCAGTCCCCATCGTCATCACCGTCAAGCGCAAAAGCCTCAAGTACAGTGCCTAATAGGTAGGAGCGGCTGGGGGGGTTGAAAAGACACGGCTATGGAGGCCGGCAGCAGCCGCGATGGACGCCCCCCCCCGCAGCCAGCGAGCAACACGCTGGTGAAGGGGTAAAACTGTGCCGAGCCTGCTCTGCGAAAAAAACGTATAGGCAAGCGTGACAGCGCGGCAGGGTGTACTCAAACACCAGAGAACTACATATGGATAACAGAGAACAATATTTATGTAAGGATCTCTTTATTTGCGATCTTAGTAATAGTTGACGCACAAATGCGCTCTGGACCGAAGCCCGTGTGTGTGGGACTGCCCATATGAGCAAGACACTCAGTCACGCGCGGCGCAGTGGCGGCCACATTAAGGTCGCACAATGCCCGCATGAGGGCGGGATGGAGGCCATCCATCGATGAACCTCTCTCCCACCCCCCACAGACAATTCTGCACCGCCTCCTCTTCCCTAGCAATGCCCTAGCTCCCTTATGTTGCTGCTCGCTGCAGCTGGAGCGCGCATCTGCCTTCCCGTCTGCCGCTGCGCCCTGCATGCTGCTCAACTACCGCCGCTCAGCTACAAGCACGCACACACATAGATATACGTACACACATACGCACACATATACGTCCGGATCCTAAGGTCTACCGGAGTGTTGGCAAAGCAGGCGCCATATGGCAGCACGCACTCCGGTAGAGCAAACACCACGCGGTGACCACAGGCATCGTCCCGCACCCCGCCATCATCGAGATAACAGCATGTGCCGCCGCCGTACGGCAGCTGAGTACGAACCCATTGGCAACCAGTGCTAATGAGGATTCCCAGCCGGGCAGGAGGGCAGGAGGGCGAGTGTAAATCCTAAAAACAGGCATACGTGCATGCACCATGCAGACCGCGGACCAGCAGACATGGCCCGGGAAGTATGGGGAAGAGGGTGATCGAGTGATGATACGCCGCACCTGTAGGATTTCTGACCTATCCTGGTCCACGGCTGAGCCTGGCAGGGCCCCGCAATTACCACCACCACGGCCGTAAAGCGGTTGGCTGTACGATCCTCAAAGTGTACTGGTAAACAATCCGTCTTACTTATACCTGCTCCTCACATACATACCTTCATAACCACATACATACATACATACATACATAGGGTAAGGCGCGACCATTGCCCCCGGGAGATCCCGGGATCGATACCCGTTAGGGTCAAAAGTCCTTCCGATGGTGGAAGGCATTGCGCCCCTAGTTGATGGACGGTGGTGACCTGGGATAAAGTTAACCTGCGAGCCGACCAGGAACGGAGTTGGGCCGCTGTCGACCCGGCAGATTCCGTTGGATGCTGGTGGTGGGTGCGGAACCTGAGCGATCCACTGAGAAGTTGACTAGGGTGACTGGATGAGGGTGCCCCGAAAATACCGGGGAAGGCAGGGTTTCGCAGGGTAGCTGCCACGGGCGAAGATACACCCCCCTGTTTCACACATCATACATGCAGACAGACAAACGCGTACGTTGATAAAATGCGGCAGAAGCAACCTCCCGCAGGCAACAAAACTAAGCATATTCCTCTCTTTGGTTCATGTTTATTCACATCTTCCACATCACAGTGAAATTTTCTGCGCCGCGCCGCGCGGCATCGGTGGTGCCTTGTGTGGATGTGCACACCACGGCGGGCGTCCCGCATGCTTGCATACACCACGCCGCCACCTCCTCCACGTGCAGCGCCGGGCCCCTTAGTGACACCGACCACGCCCCCCTTTCCCCCCACCTTCCCACTCACTCCGCAACCTCCTATCGTTACCCACAACACAAGCAACGCAACCCAATTCTTCAACACACTGCGCCGAGATCGCATTGTGCTTTCCAGTTGTTTGCAAAAATCTGAAGCAGGTTGGTTAGCCAACGCGCACCCGGCAGCAGCGTGAGGTGCTCAACCGAGCAACACATGCATCGAAACGCACACAGACCCACGCACACAGCCCGCTGGGGCCGCAACCACCACTACTACCTTGATGATCATGTGGGCCCATGCCCAAGTCCGCGCTAATACCCCAGGCGATTTATCACGTCCGCCATTTCGCATTTTCACCTTGCCGCCACACCCGCTATACCCGGTGCAATCCACCAAGCAACAACACCCCACCTCACCACACCCCGTTCAATGCCCAGCCCAGCCAAACGCATTCACAACAGCATATACTTTTGCACCCCCTGACAAAAGCCCTTTCTAAAAACAGGCCGTCTCAGTTGAGCAGTTCGAAAATCAGCAGCACAACAGCCCGAAGCCACTTTGCCGTCCCAGTAACCATTAACCCGTGTGCATGGCTGCCAATATGCAACAAGAGAATGCGAGCTCCCAGCTGCCCATTCTTCCTATGTCTCACACCGCAACCAACCAACCCACCCCGCTTCAGCCCATCCAAACGCAGACTCACTCTCGTAAGGTTCCCAGTTCGCTGCAAACACACAAACACGTACAGACAAACAAACACACACACACACGCACACATACACGCACAGACACACCTATGTCTGCATAGACACACCAAAAACCAGCAATGGCTCCGGGGCCCCCACAAATACCTCAGTGCGATGGCGGTTCTTCATGACACCCCATCGGGGTCCCCACATCACCACCACACACAACATGTACAGTCTCTCCAGTGCCTCACCGCGCGTCCGGCTGGCCGTCCAAGCCATCATATGACCTACCGCATTCCTTCGCCAATACGTGTGCTTTTATGATCTGAGCCGCGATGAGGGAACTGGAAATGGTGGTACACGAAGACGTGTATGTGTGTGTGTACATGCTGAGGAGCTCCTGCCTCCCAGCAGGGAGTGCAACTGCCCTCTGCAACCCAGCAGCAGAGCGCACTGTGCAGCGCCACCGACTACTGCTGCTACTACTGCTTCTACGGCCGCATCAAATAAGGAAATTGAGAGCTTCCATTGCTGTGCTATGCACCATAACACCGTGAGGCGTCATAAGGGGATATAAAGCCGCCCATTGCGAGCATATACGCACGCACACACGCGCGCGAGCCAGTGTCTGTATATATGTATGTATCTATGTGTCTGATGCGGATTTCTGTGTGTGTGTGTGTGGGTGTGGGTGTGGGTGTGCAATGCCAGCCTCTACAGATGAATCACTTTCCCCCTCCCATGCTACGGGGGTAATGCAGGGGGTGCCATGCAGTCATCATGATGCTTAGTGAACACGTAGCTCCCTCACCACGAGGAAGGATTACTGCGGAAACAAGGCAACGAGAACCCGAGGCAGCAGCAGCGGCCGCAGCAGAACCGCACCGCACGGGGTGTGGGGGGTGGGGCCGCCAGCCCCTGCGCGCAGAGGCCAACGCAGCGGCTCCTTCTTCTTCTTCATCTTCTTAATGTCATAGTCGTTAATGTTGTCGTTATTGTCGTTCTGGTTCATGGCAGTTGCTCCCGTGAACCGGTGCCGAATCCGCGAGATCCCGCGCAGTGCACGCAGCAGCCACGCGGGCGGGGCGGCGGGCCCCCCGCATCACGGCTACCGCGACGGCAAGATTGGCGCCATTTCGCCCCAGCCAGCCCCTTCCAACACAACCAGGGCAGCGATAAATCCAGGGAGGAGGTCACCTCACCGCCCAGTCACTCCCCCCTGCCAATGGGAGAGCTCTCCCATCTCCCCTCCCCACCCCTCAACCCCCATGTTTACAGGCCAACCCCAACCCCGCGTGACCCTTCTCCCCGTCCCCACCACCCCAAGAAGCCACACAGCCCCTGCCACGTTCTCAT
Organism: Volvox carteri f. nagariensis; assembly: GCF_000143455.1. NCBI lineage: Eukaryota > Viridiplantae > Chlorophyta > Chlorophyceae > Chlamydomonadales > Volvocaceae > Volvox > Volvox carteri. Next base: position 684,940 of record NW_003307581.1, on the reverse strand, counting down.
GCACCAGGCTGATGCCTGTCTCTCGTTCCTTCAGCGCTCATGGGGCTCTGCCGCAGCTGTACCTGTACCTGAAGCTGCGGTTGTGGGGACGGGGGCTTGCGGCCTGGGCTGCGGGGAGCGGCCGGCGCTGCCTGCTGCTGAGGCGCCGGCTGTGGCGGCTGCGGTGCCGGTGCCTGTTCCTGTGTGGGATGAGTAGCTGCTGCTCGCCCGCTTGGCCTCCAGTGCTCGCTCCAGGTGCCGCACGAGCTCGTCGGCGGTGGGTCGCGAGGAAGGGAGGTGGTGCCAGCAGGCCTGAGCAAGGGACCTGGAGGCGGGATGGTGTGTGTGTGTGGGGGGGAGGGCGTAGGGGTGGGGCGGTGGATGTATAGAGATACAGCAAAGCAAGGGATGGCAAGCGATACGAACCCCACGGAAAACATGTTCGCAGCGCTTTCCCCTCTCCGTGTGGCGGCGATACCCAGCACGCCCTGAACACCGCTACCCTGTCCCTTGGCGAGGGTGGGAGGGAGGGTACGTCCCTGCGGTTGGACCACGTCCGAGTTCGATTGTATCCCCCCTTTCCTTAACCCGCTTTCCCCCTACCTCTCCCTACCTCCCGCGCCACCCGCACACACTGTCCCAACTTCGTAAAAGCGCACCGCCCGCACACACACCTGTAGTTGAAGGGCACCCAGGCGGGCAGCTGCGGCCGCATCATACGGTGCGCCACGGCGTTGGCAATGGCTGACGCCGACATGGTCTTGTCGTACACCTTCATGCCGCATAGTACCTTGGGTGGAGAGAATCAGATGGGTTGGGCTGGAGTGATGATGATGGGAGTGATGATGATGGAGTGATGATGATGGAGTGATGATGATGGAGTGATGATGATGGAGTGATGATGATGGAGTGATGATGATGGAGTGATGAGGAAGAGGAGGACGATGGCGGGGGTACCAAGGCGGCGAGGGAGGCAGGTTGACGGTGAGGGGGGATCTAAATCATCATGTGCGTGCATGCGTACGTGTTTATAGGCCTGGCATTGCATGCATGCGCTGCGCCCGCACGGGCGTCCCCTAAACAACCCTAAGACAAAGAAACAACACCCGATGCCCAGAAGGAGGCGTGAGGGGGCCGGGGATATATAGCTGCAATTGGAAGAGCCTTAGGTAGCACATACGGCTAAACACCATAGTTCCATGTCAACATGCCGGGCAAGGAAAAGCGGGATGGAAAAGGAGCTGTGCTATTATTCCACAAACACGTACATTCACGCGCACGCGCACCTGGTACATAAGGACGCCAAAGGCTGCGGTACCAACACCAGCAGTAGCAGCACCAGCACCAGCACCAGCAACACGACGAAGAGCGCGAAGTGCGGCACCCGGGTGCGGAACAGCAGGAGGTGCGCGAAGGAGGGGGGATAGAGGGGAAAGGAGTTCTTAGTGTGTTGGGGGGATCTAAGAATGCGGCTCTCTCAGTTCAGTTCACTTCACTTCACTTCACTTTTTCGTTTTATTCGGGCGCATGGAACAGTCAGAGCAGAGGTGGTGGTGGTGGTTCTGTTGGAGATGGCTATGTATGTGTACTGTTCCTAGGGCAACGGGCGGAGGGGAGGATAGGGCCACCCTGCCAACCGTCCTTCCTCACCCTGGCCTTCCCTCCCGAGCGCCCCTACCCCCTACCTCCCCCGGGCTCACCGTAGATATCCACAGCAGCTCCCAGGGCCTTCTGACCTGTAGAGCAGTAGCAATAGGAGTAGCAATAGGAGTAGCAATAGGAGTAGCAATAGGAGTAGCAATAGGAGTAGCAATAGCAGTAGCAGTAACAATAGCAATAGCAGCAGCAATAGCAGTAGCAAAAGCAGCAGCAATAGCAATAGCAGTAGCAAAAGCAGCAGCAGTAGCAATAGCAGTAGCAATAGCAGTACCAAAAGCAGCAGCAGTAGCAATAGCAGTAGCAGTAGCAGCAGCGAGCAGGAAAATGGAACCAGGGTGGGACGGAACGGGGCGGTGAGTGCGAAGGATTGGGGTGGGATGATCGGCAGTTGGGTTGCAGCCGCCCGCCCCAAGAGCCCTACCTAGCTCCCCATCCCCCCTCCGTCCAGCCGACCCTCCCCCCGGGAACGACGCATACACAGACCCCTCACACAAATCCTTAAGGCCCCCACTGCCCATCAGCTTCTTCCCATGTATCATGTCTCCATCTCCCCAGCTTCATCCCCTTTCCCCACCCCCTTTTTTCGGGAAACAAGGGCCCAACCTCCGCCCCGCAGTCGCTCACCCAGCAACACCTCGGGGGCCACGTGGGTGATGGTCCTGCAGGTTTTGTGGAGCGGTCGTACAGGGATAACGTACGGCAAGGCAAGCGTCATGAGGCGGAACTCGGTCATACACGGCAGGGGACACGCAAAGGCATCTGTGCCTCGCCCTCGCCTGAAGCTTCAAAGCCACCCCCAACTCCCCTGCCCATTTCCCCCATCCCGCGTTGCCCTTACCCGCTTGCCACCGCCTCGTCAATGACCAGCTGCCCCTCGTCGTCGTGCGCCATCATCTTGGCCAGCCCGAAGTCCGACAGCTTGGCAGTGAACCCCCTCGGGTCCCTCGGCGAGCTCTTGAGCAGCACGTTCTGGGGCTTGAGGTCGCAGTGCACCAGCGCCAGTGAGTGCATGTGGCGCAGGGCCAGAGCGATCTCGAGGAGGGTCAGGTACACGGACTGCAAGGGTGGGGTGGGAAGGAGGGTGGCGATGAGGGCTAAGATGATCAAACCCTGGCTGACATGTGGAGTGATAAAGCAACCCCCCTCCCCTCCCCGTCAACTCCTGTTCCCCCGTCAGCCCCTTCCGCTCCCTCTCACCCGCATGTTGATAGCCAGGTAGGTCTTGGCGGGGGCGGAGGAGGCGGGGGAGGAGGAGGCGGAGGCTCCGGACTGAGGAGGGGGCCTCTCTGCGGTGCCGGAGTTGCCAATACACGCACGCGCACCGGGCAGGGGAAGGGGAGGAGGGGGCAGCAGCAGCGCATACGGGACACGTCGGCGGCCAGTGGATGCCAATGCCAGAGCGAATGAAGCCAGGGCTAGGGTCGAACTGAGGCCAGAGCTCCCTCCTCACAGTTTCAGTAAGGAAATACAAAAAGAGTTACCTATTTGCCTTATTTCCGTACTTCCGTACTCTCTTCACTCACTTGGTGTGACCCTCTCAATGAATTTGCGGTTCAAGATCGCATCGCACAAGCTGCCGCAGTCGCCTGGAGGGGGGAAGGCGGGGAGAAGGAAGGGGACCGGAGGGGAGGAGAGGGAAAAGGGGGAAGGGATTGTCGACGGAGGACGCGACGGGAGAATTTGCAGACGCAAGACGACGCTGTCGGGGGGTTGGGGCCCCAGCAGCGGCAGCTGCGGCCGCAGGAGAAGGATTTTTCAAGGGACCAGGGTAGCGGCCGCAGGAGGGACCAGGGCCCCAGCGGAGGTGGCCGCACTGAGACTCTGGAGGCTCTGTCTTCCTCCTCCTTCTCCTCCTCCTGCTGGTGGTGGTAGCGGTCGTGCTAAGATCGCTCGGCTCGGACCCCGCCACAGTACTACCTGCGGCCGGGCCCCCTCGCAACATGGCGGCAGAGGCTATAAACCTACCACTCGCCCTCCTTCCCACACACACCCGCCCGCACTCCCCCTCCCCCCCTCCCCCCCTTCCCCGCGCGCCCCGGCCCCCCTCCTGCACTCACAGTACTCAAGCACCAGCGCCATGGCCACGTTCCCTGCGCTCGGAAATGGAAATAACACAATGGACGCCATGACGTAGGATAGACGCAAAAGAGGGTGACATGGGTCAACGCAAGCCTTGCAGAGGGCAAGGAGGTGAGAGGTTAGATAGGCCACCCTTAAGGCAGCAAACCCCGCCGCAACGCCCAAGCGGACTTCTCTCAAACTGCGAAAACATGCAGAATACAGATATAGTACACACAACAGGTGCAACAGGATGCCTAAAAACACACAGGACACAAACATAAACATTGAACGCAGGTATGTTCAACCAATAAAGCCAAGCGGTCCCACAGTCCCTCCTCCTCCGGGGCCAGGTCCAGACTGCCGAAACACGGGCCTCCCCCACCTGAACCCCAAGCCCTCTCCCCTTTCCGCAAAGGGCCCCCTCTCCGTCTCTCCCCCCCCTCACCGTGCGCCTCCTGCCCGGGTGCGGGTGACTCCAGCAGCGAGGGCGAGTGCACCAGCCGGAAGGGCCGCGAGTCAGTGGGCTGATCCACAGAATCAAGCGGGTTGAAGTCCTCCGGCTTCTCCAACCTAAGGACGAGGTGCGGGGGAGAGGGGGAAAGACGAACCACGAAGGGAGAGGGGTGAAAGACGGGGGAGCACACGTCTCAGGGTACACGATGTAGTGTGGTGTACAGCCGAGCAGGTCCGTGTGCTATCTGTACGCTCCTTCACCCGCCCAGTCGTGACCCCACCCCATACCTACCTCCTTTCCTTCCCCTCTACCCCCCCTCTAACTCTTCCTGCTTGCCCCCCTCTCTCCCTCACCTGACATCCATGAAGTATGCGGGGACCTGGGAATGTCAACCCACGGGGGACGGGGAGGGGTAGGGCGGGAGAGGGGGCACATGAATATAGAGCCAATACCACCACCACCACCACCAACAACAGCAACAACAACAGCGGAGCAGGAGCGCCATAGACGACAAGACCCGCTTCCCTCGTGGGCCCGGACAGCGGCCACCCTTTTCCTGCCTCCCCTGCCGCTCTTCCCCCTCCCCGCCCTCCTTTTGCCGCTCTCAACCCTGCACCTGCACAATGTTGATGTGGCTCATTGACACTGACGCCACGAGCTCAATTGCGTCGTGTAGGTTTTGTTTGTGCAGCCCCAGTCCGTGGCTCGATGCGAGCAGGTTGGAGGAGCTCTGTACGCCGGCCAGTCGGGACTGCTTGATGATCTTCACGGCGACCTCGGTGCCGTGGAAAGTGCCCCTGAACGGGGAGGGGGAAAGGGGGAGAGAGAGGGGGGACGCCAGGCGTGTGTATATGTGGGGTAATAAAGAGCCTGCGGCTGAAAGTAAGTACGTATGTGTTACATACGTGTGTAAGGCTATGCGTATGTGGAGGCCTCCAGCGATTTGACGCCGACCAATACTCAAAAGCACGCGAGCAATATGACAGCTCATCCACCCCACCTGGACAAAGGCACACAGACGTCCCTATCCCCCACACACGCCCCCACCACCTGCCATCCCACAGTCCTCACCTGTACACCGTGCCGTACCCTATGACCGTACGACGCCATACGGGGTCGTACAGCGCCAGCAACATGAGGAAAGGGGAGCAGGGCGAGCAGGGCACAAGGCGGCGGCGGTCAACCCCCTAGGGACGGCGTTGGTCTCACGTCAGAGAAGATGTCCTTTTACAACAGCCAGCAGCCCTCCCTCGTCGACCGGCCCCCTGGCCCCCTTCCGCTCGGGTGAGACGCCGCCTGCCACCTATCCGCTGTGCCTCACCTCCCTGTCCGATCTCCTGAAGCAGCTTTAGACTCTTCAGGTCGGTCTTGTGCGCCTCCGACCTAACAAACGTCATCTGCACCGCCTGAGCCGCCCGCAGCCGGTCGTGCATGGAGGCGATGATGGGGGCGAGTTTGGAGGCGCCTGGAGGGGCGGGCGGGGCGGGGGGGTGACGGGGAAGGGCGGGAAAGGGGGAGGGCCGGAGTGCACGGGGAGATTGAGCAGCACGGAAAAAACATAAGCATGACCCCACACCCGCCCGACAGCTACGAACACAGATACACACACACACACACGTCACATAACCTCTCATAATTCTCACAACCCCCTCCCCTTCGCGACACGATCCAAAACAACCGCTCCTCATCACCGCACTCCCCCTAAGCCCAGCAAGGCCGCCCCTCCCCCCGACATCGTTCCCACGGCCATCTATATCTGTTACTGCTGTTACTAGTGCAGCACCCACCCAGCCACTACCACCCACCCAGCCACCCACCTCGGGGTGTGTGAGCCGCCTCCAGCCGGAAAGACACGCTGCGCACTCCCACACGCGCCCGCAGCTTGCCGTGCACCTCCGCACTCGCACCGACAGCGTCACATGCCGACTGAGACCGCACCTGGTAGCACTGGGCCTCCTGTAAGAGGGACCCCGAGCCGCCGACCCCACCGCCGACCCGCCGACCCGCAAACTCCATGTCAAGATCGCCCTCCAGAGCTTCGCCTTCTATCGCAGCGGCATCAGCAGCAGTAGCGGCGGCGGCGAATGCGGATACGGCAGCGCCGCCGCCGGCACCGGCGCCACGAGCATGTGGGCTGCGCGGAGCGGCGCCGCCTACCGGCGGCGTCGCCGGCGACAGCACCGGCGGCGACTGTACGGAAATCTCGCCACTTTGCAGCGCGACGCCGCCGATCTGGCTGCCGCTGTGGCCAGGGGCCAAGCCTAGCGCGTGAACGTGGGAGGGCACGGTTGCTGCGGGTGTGTGTGGTGCAACCACGGACGGCGGCCGATCCCCCCCTCCCGCACCTCCCCCCGCCATCAAGGCTGCTGCCGCTGCGGCTGCCTCGGGGCCCTGGGGTGCCGATGGGGCGCGCTGCGGCAGGGAGATGCGTCCAAAGGCGGGCGTCGCGTTGGCTGCCTCCCCTGCGGACAGCCCCAAAGGATAGAGTCGTGCCAAACGGGGTGGGGTGGGAAAGGTAAATCGAAGGTTCACAACAAACGCGACTTCCCAGGCGCACAGCGTGCTACCATCTGAATAACCCCACCCACATTGCCAGTACGAGAGAAACGGACGACTCGAGCCAAGCCTTAACCCCACAGACCCACGGCCCATCACTCTCTTTTCCTTCCCACTCGGCCTCGGCCCCCACCCCGGCCCCCCACCCCGGCCCCCAGCTTTGCTCTCTAAGCTCCATGCGTATGCACTCACCTGCCGCCGCCGCTGCCGGCTCCCCCCGCGGGACGTTGCTGCCCGCACCCGCCCCCAGAAGGAAGGACAGCATGCGGCCCTCGTTGGGGGGAAAGCTCTGGGGCTCCTCGCACGGATCCGACAGCTGCTCACCCGAGATCCGGGGAGCAGGTACGGAGGGGAGCTTGCCCTTGCGATGAACGGCGTCCTGGAACAGGGAGGGGGGGGGAGCGGAACGGAGTGGTTTGATATGCAATATGCGGGGAGGGGGGGAGCGGGCACGGCGGTGCCCTTTCTGTTGGTTCGGAGTTGCCTTAGTCGAGCTTGGGTTCGCCTCTGGGGAACGCCAACATCAGAAGCAGTAGCGCGCGAGTAACAGCAGCAGAGCAGGAGCAGGAGTAGGAGCAGCAGCAATCACCAGTTCACAGGTGCATCACCCGTACCACGGGCAACCGACGCCGGGGAGAGAGGGAGGATGGAATGGAGGATGAAATGGGGGAGGGAATGGGGGAGGGAAAGCATGTACCATGCATTCCACAAGATGGAGCAGCAGCAGCAGTAGCAGTAGTATCAGCAGCAGTAACAATAGCAGCAGTAGCAGCAACGGCAGGGTGCATACCCTCATCCCCCATTCCCATCTCCCCCTGACTCCTCTCCCTTTCCCATATACACACATACACACACACATACAGACCAACAGACATACATGCAGTTGTGACGTTAGGTACTCGTACTCGCACTGGATGCTGCTGGTGAGCTTGGCCTTGATGACGGGAAGTAGAGCCTAAGAGGGAGTTGTCATCAGGGGTCCATAGGCGGGGGTAACATGAGTTCTAATCTTGTGTCAGGGAAAGAGGGGCAAACCAACGCAAACCAAACGCAGCCCAGGCCCTGGGAGCTAATCGGCCGGAGGGAGGAGGCGGACGCCCACCGCCATGGTATGATAGGTGCACGAGCGGGGGGTGCGCACGCGGGGGGTGCACGCGCGGGGGGGCCTTCGTCAGCTCATGGAGGTGTTACCATACAGCAGGCAGCAGCACCGTGCAATCACCTCTTCCCCCCTGGGGCCGATTTGGTTCAGTCTCCAGCCAGCCAGCAGGTCCATGAGGGAACCCAACTCCTGTTACTCCTAGCCAATACCCCTCCGTCCCCCGCCCCACCACCCAAGCCCTTCCTCTTCAAAGCACCTGCAGCAGCTGTTGCAGCTCCTGCACTACCGCCTGAAGCAGTGGTCTGGGTAGGCTGGTGCCGTACGTGACGTACAGCGCCATTCTGGGTCTGCTCTCCCCGCTGATGGTGGCCAGGGCCAGGGACAGGGGCATGACTGCGCCCCGGGAGAGGACCAGGTCGCGAGGGTAGGCCTTCATGCTCTGAGAGGCGGGGGGAAGGCGGGGGCCAGGGAGGGGGATCCGGTAATCTCGCGGCGGAGGGTCATACACACACACACACGCACACAGCCCCCTCCCCTTTTCTTTCCACGGCAGCTCACCACCGTGTACGTCTGGCAGTCGTCAATACACAGACCAGCCACCTGCTTGGACAGGGCCTCACTGAGCAAGGTCTTGCCCAGGGTCAGGGTGTGGCCCTTGCAGGCGCTCTGCGGGCGGGGCGGGGTAGGACAGGACAGGACAGGACAGGGGACAGGTCGCAAGAAAGATGGTTTTCAGGAGGTTAACAGCTCAAAAGCAGCAACAGCATCGTGCGCGACAAAAGCAAGGACAGCCTCATCCTCATCCTCATCTTTATACTTATCATTATCAACATTATCAGCAGCAGCAAGGTCCCCAGGAATCGGGAAAACCAGCTTTGGGACGTAACCCGATACCCAGGTACATAAAACATACGCACACACACAGACACACCCCAGGCCCAGTCCTGCACATTCACCTGGACGTCCATAACCACCTCTGGAGGTCAGCAGTCATCAGGTGCTAACCTCCTTTTGATTCATCACGATCACGATCACACTCATAACATTACCACCCACCCGGCCCAGTCCTGGAAGCCCCGGACATAAGCAAGGGCGGATACAGCAAGACGGACATGTCGTGAAAAACTCCCCTTCGTCTCCAACTGTCTACTGCAAACACGCGCGCACACTCACCTTCGACGAGGGGAAGGTGAAGGAAGGCAACGTCACGACTGTCTGCTGGGGTGTCCAGGACTCGCGCTTCAGTTGATCTGCGCGGAGTTGTCAAGGGCGGGATCAGAGCCTTAAGACCAATAAACACGACATGAAGTACACATCAACATATACAGCTCGATTTGAGCTCAAAGCAATGTACACGCTTTTTTCGTCTGGTCTGCAGCTATAATTAAAAGCGTAGTTTGGCAAGCTGGAATATCGCGTACGTACGGCCGTACGTCGATGGTCGATGGACACACAGCCTGGCCGAAACCACGGTTTGCAACGGGGACTACTTGCCCTTGCCACAATAATCTTCCCCTCCCCTCCCCTCCCCTCTCCTCTCCTCGACATCTGCTCTGTGCTTACAACCCCCCTCGCCCTTCTCCTCCCTTCCTGAGTCCCCCCATTCACGAGTCGTATTGCCCCATGCACAACTCTTCCCCCCCATTCACCCGAATGTGCGGCTCGCCCTCACCCACTACCACCCACCCACTACCACCCACCTGTCGCAGCAGTCATGGTTCTCTCAGTGCCTGTCGTGGCGGTGAAGGTGCGGTCCGCAACCCCGCTGGCCACGTCCATGCTCAACCGCGAGTAGGCAGCCAACGAGGCCACCGACTTGCGCACCGCACTGCCGCCGCCGCACCGCAGCGTCACGAACTCGCAGCTGCTGCGCCGGGCCTTGAGCAGCGGGAGCTGAGCCGCAGCAGCGTCACCCTCCTGCTTGTCCTGCTGGAAGATGGCCGCGGCGCCCAGCTCCTGCGCGACGGATGTACATACATGGGGGCAGACACATGGGGTAAATCGACCGGCAGCAACCCCGTGGCGACACGGCCAATGACAGTGGGTTTCCAACACACCCAGGTCTTCTTTCCGGGGACATGCGCCGAGCGAGAGTCCGAACAAGGCCGCGAAGGGGGCGGTCAGGCGAAGAAGGCTCGGTTGTACAAACAAGGCATTTGCTCTTAGAAGTTTGGACAGATGTAATTCTCACGGGAGACGGGAGGTGCCACCGCGCAGGGGCTGCAGCAGCCTCATCCTGCAGGGGCTGCAAGCTTCCCGGGAATGCTTCTAGCTGCACCGACCCCGCAGTACGCCATCGTCGCCTTACCTCCCCTATGAACGCCACCCTGCTCTGTCCCCGCACGTACGCCACCGCCGCCGCCACATCCACCGCCGCCTCCGCCGCCGCGTTGACCAGGTCGCTGAATGTGGCCGCCGCATGCAGCTGCGACAGCGCGGGTGACGCCAGCACCGCCTGGGCCCTTCGGATGTGGGGGGACATAAGGCCCACGGCGGAGTGGAGCGCCTCGGGGGTCCAACCAGGGGGACGGACGGGGCCTGGAATAGACAAAAGAGAGGCGGAGAAAGCAGGGGAGGGAAGGGGACGGGCGGGAAATAATTATAACTTTGCACACACTTAAGCGGGGGACAATTTAGATCAACATGAAAAGGACGCGAAATAGAAATTTCTCAATGAGGGGGCCGGACATGGGGTGGGTTGTTAAGCGGGGAAAGCGACGGGTAGCGGGTGTTGACGAGCAGTAGAGAAGAGGCGGTGGTATGGAAAAGGTGAGCTAGACATTTATTGCCGCAAAACAAGACAAAAGACAGGGGGAGCAGGGGGGGCTGGGGCAAGCCAACTGGCAAGGATAGACTGCGCGGGTAGACACCCCTCATCCCCTCCCTCCCAAAACATGCCATGCTTGCCTAATATATTATGGACAGCGATATTCAGTTGTATATGTGAATGGGCCTACCATATTCAGCATTGGGCACTAATTACGACGAACACGACTACCCAAAACACGCACGTGTCGGTAAGTTTGGGGTTTCGGAAATACGGCAGGAAGAGTCGCGTCTTTGCCTTGGAATTTCCTTTGTCCAGTCTAGTTTGTGCGTGTGTGTGTATATTTTGCATTCAATCCCCTCCCTCCCTCGCTCGCTCCCTCGCCCCGTCGCTCCCATCCGGCCCTGCCTCGCTCAACCACGCCTCCTTGCCAGGTTTCCCCGCTGCCCCGCCCTTCATTTAAAAAACCAACCGGCCCCGCCTTTCTCAATTCGCCTAACGTCACATAGAAGCCCCTTCCTCCCCGGCCGCACCTACCCTTGGCCGCCAGGCTGAGCACCCCCACGACTTCTGCATCCGCATTCATGAGCGCCACCGCCGCGAATTGGTTGAGTCCGTGTTCCTCGAACAGCATCTGCCAGTCCCCGGGCAGGTCCTCCGCGGGCCGCTGCTCCAGGGAGTGGGAGGGCGCCGCGTCGCCGCTGTCACGAGAGCTGACTGCGATCCCGCCTGCGCCTGAGGCGGCGCCGGGGGGCAGCGTAGCAGCGGAAGCTGTAGCAGTGGTGGGTGTGCTGGCAGTAGCTGCTATGGCTATGGCTCCTGGTGGCGCGGCTGCAGGTGCGGCCCCAGAGGGCATGAGGCCCACCGCGCTGCGGTACATGAGCGACTGGCAGGGGCACTCCTGAGAAGCAAGGAGGAGTGGTTGAAAGGAGGAGGAAGCGGAGGCAAGGGGTGGGAGGCAGAGATATGACTTCCATTACGCAATTTTATCCATGAAGCTTTGGGCATGCCGTACAGCGCCGTACGCAACCATTGCCAGAAGCGCACTGGCCCAAGAGATGCTGGCTGCCTGCCGTACCATGCGTGATAGAACCCTTAACCAAGCCGCACGAAGCTCCTGCCCACCTGTCGCATCCGCAGGATGGCGGCTGGCGCCGACCCGTTGAATCGCGGGTCGGAACTGTAGGCACGTCCCGCCGTTGATGCCGTACCCAACCCGGCACAGGCAGCCGTTGCAGCCCAAAAGTCCGCCGTGCTCAGCACAAAGATGCTGCGAAGGGAAGCGAAGCGGACGGGAAGGCGTGGCCGTGGGTGTGAGGTCGCGGAAGAGATGAGGGCCCTGAGCGACTTCGCGTGATTCGTCTGTTTGGTGTCATAACCCAGATTGATTCGGCACAGTAACCGACCATCTATGTAATTTGTGAAGGGAAGAGCGATGGCCAAGTTTAGAATGGCCGCGGCATTAGGGCAATGGCCGCTGGACGTTAAGCCATGCGAGTTGATTTCCCGCACGTCCGGGATGTACGCCCGCGACCCACATCCTGGATAACCCTATAAAACTGATAGAGCCACATGCACCTGCTATACATGAATGAAATCCCGGAGTTCCAAAAGGGCGGGGATCATACCCCATCGAGCCACAAGGCTTGTTGTCGAATGGTAGAAGGCAGCGGGCGCTGCATTCCTGCCATGGCAGAACTGCCCATTGCGAAGGCACCGTGCCGGAGTCAAGTCTGTGCCAAGCCACAAAAGCGAATCACATCTAAGCCAAGCTCGCAGCTTCCAAACTCGAGCGCGCCACATCTGCCGACCTAGCACGTCTAACATTTCAACACAATCCGCGGTCGGTAGCTCACAAACCCCCATATTATGCGCCTTTTTGCGGTTTCCTGTCGATACGTAGTCATTCCCCGCCGTTGAGGCGGTTAAGCGGCCTCACCAGGCATGCTCTGCGTTCAGATGCTCACAGGTTGCCTGACATGCTTCAGAAAGCCAGGACCACCAGCCGCCCTCCAGCGCGGTCAAGTGATGTATGAGCCTTATAAAACCATCGTTTAGCTGTTAAATAATGGGGTAGAGAGGGCTTGGGGGCTTAGCGATATCGTGCGTGTGCTCGTCCGATGGCGCTTTAGCAGCAGTCACCCAACGCCAACACAAAGGTCTTCAAATCATGCGCTCCATTTGAAATAGACGCGTACCTGGGGCTCCATTTGGGTTCCTTTATTTCGCCTTGACGTGGCGATAGCTTGGGCTGACACCGGCTCCCGCGCCTTGAAGGAAATTGGCCTGCCCTCAGGTCTCTCAAAAGGGCAATCCATAGGTGGCGTGGCAATCCATTCTTGCGCCAAGATATCTGTTTCCTGGAGCGGCTCTGGTTCTTGGGCCGCAGGGGTTCCGGTGAAACATGCAAACAATGGCATTTGATACAAAGATAAAGAGGGCTACAGCTCAATGGTTACGGTAATGTAAAGAACTTATGGTTATGGTCACAGGAAGGAGGCCTGCAATTCTCCCTGAGCGCGGATCGCCATTGTATACAAACGCATTATGTCCATCGGTAAAAAGCGCTTCGGCCGCTGCCAGCCAGAAACAGGAAGAAACATGTACGAGCAGAAAAGTCATGGCATGACATTAGTACTTACGGCACCATGCATTAGCAACAGGTGCGCCCAGCAGGTGCGACTGTAAACCATATGGATTCGACCAAGTCTGGAGTATCGCAGGAATTATGATAGAAATTCCGGTGTAGCTGCCGCTTGGGATTCCAGGCCATCGCATGGTTACTTTCGGTTACGTTCAAAAGTAAACCAGAGGAATGGCTGTTCGCAACCCCAAAACATCATCGGCCATTGCTTCTTTCATCAGCTTTCTGTAGCCATACGGGCGCCGTATGAGCGTCATACGGATGCCACCATAATTGCGTCTTTTTCCACAGACGCCACCATTCCAGCGTGTTTGGCCCCAGCGGAAGGACAACAGAAACGGAGCAACTTCTCGAAGGCCCTACATGACCCTAGCAGCGCCCTAATACAATCTGCACGCAAACCGAGTACGTTTTCCCACCTGCAACCGACCCACTAAACCCACTTCGTCGGTTCTGCACGCTTGCCACGTGCAGCGCCATGCGTCGGTTCCGAAATGATAAGACACAATACAATGCACCCGACAATTCGTTGTGACAGGTTAAGGCTCATAGAACTCGTGACGCATGACCACGCACGGGAAGCGAACTGCGTTTTTTCCACCTTTGGACTTAAATTTTGTAGGAACCTATTCTGGACGGAGATGCGCATTTAAAGAAGCCGGCTGACTTATTACGATGGGCGATTTTCTCTCCTGTCCTGTTGTAATCGCCTAGCTACGTACTCGCTTGGAGCCCGTCAATGGTGTTGTCGTGCTTGCATTGTATGCGTCAAGGAGTAATAGCATTTGACATGTACGCCCCATGATGCCGTATGTGCCGTACATGAATGGGTAAAACATATACTATAGCGAAAACGTGCAGCAAGGCATGCCCGCGGGATCGAAACTGTGTACGCCGTACATCGTACGATGGTAGAATTCCAGTTCTTTAGCTCTAAATATGAGTTGATGATTTTGCATTTGTGAATGTACGTACAGGTATACAGATGCAACGTGCGCGGAGCGAATGTGATCAAATGTCTTCAGTTCACCCAGGTTTATCCCACCTAACCCCAAGCCTCCCGCCTTCGCATCACCATCCGCGCCCCCCTTCCTCCTCCTCCTTGTCCTGCACAGTAAGGCTACGTACCTCAGCACATCGCAACGTCCCAGATATGAAAGGCGCCGCTATCGCTCCTGTAAATCTCGAGAACCATGACCCTTGGATCAAGATATACAACTAATATAAACAACAAACATCGAAACATGCATAGATACATACATACATTAACATACATAAGCACCAGCTCGCAAAGGAAGGGCGCCCGCAAATAATGGTCTCCTTGCACTCACAGACGCATTTCTACATGCCCGGTTCCAGATACAGCAGATTTACCAAGGCGCGGCAATCCCGAGAAATTTCCTCAGTCGCTATTGGGTGCATGCATCCCCAAGTCTATATAACCACCCATGACGCAGTTTTGGCAACCGTCGCAGCAGTCTGTAGTGCCCCTCAACAAACTAATCACTCACTCGATTTGCCTTCGCAACGCACATCGACATAAGGCCCTCCCCCCATAGCCCGCCCCACCCGCCCACCTCAACCCGTGTGTCGTACAAGGTACGACATGCATTTCGTCAATGCTCGATACTGGGAGTGCTCAGTCCTCACCGCCAGCAGCTATCCAACCCCTATCGCCCCGAACAAGCGGGGTTTATTCCAGTAACAGGCTTCCGAGCAGCTGCTGGCCCGCGCACATTTAGCGCATCCGCCCCTTCTCACCCCCACCCCACTTCCCAGATATGGGGGAGGGAGTGCGGGGAAGGGGCCATCCGGGCTCAATCGATCAAGAAAGGAAAGCGGTCGCCGCCGATCTGGGAAAACCGAAGGATCACACAAGTATATCTCCCCCAACCCAGCCTTCACTTCCCCCCAGCCCCCAGCCTCCATGCAATCCTCCACGGCTTCCCCTTCCATTATCTGCACAGGAGGACCCTCAGGGTCCGTACAATGCCCGTACAATGGTCGCAAAAGGGCCACGCTGCGATGCGAAAGGCGCGCACGTACAGCTGCAGTCGCAACACACGGCCCTGATCGAGCCCAAGACATCATTTGTAAAATAAGATAAAGGATTGGAAAAAAATGAAGGATTTTCCTCCTTGTCTGAGTTGGCTGTAGACGAACAACAACAACAACAACAACAACAACAACAACAACAACAACAACAGTAGAGCCGCGCGCCTGCCCCTGCGCTGTGTTTCGGCCCGGTCAGGGCCCCCGGTGCTCTCGGTCCTTTCTCGGGGCGAACCGCCCACAGTGTAACACCCCAACAACAACAACACACAACAACAGTTCACTATTTGTATTGGTAATATTCGCATTATAACTATTATCATCATATCAGTAGTAGTCGTATAGACCTAAGAAGGTGCGGCGCACGAGTCTGCACGCAGCAAGACATCGCTCGCGAGACATCGCTCGCCGCACCAACACCGCATCTTCATCACAACTGAGAGGTGACTCCGGTGGCGATGCACCTTGGTGGCGCTGCCAACTGCACACAGATGACAACACCCCAAGGAGCATGTGCGGCCCTGCAAGTGGCCCGGGGCAAAGGGGACCGACACGCAGGCAAAGCCCAGCCGTGATTATCCCCCTCCTTGACTACTGAGATTACATCAAGGGTGTCGTGTCGTCGGTACGGCACCCCACAAGACCCGTCGTCATTTCCGAGACACATCCACGTCACACCACGTCAATGTTCATATTTAAGCCAATATGCTGTTCCAAGCTGACGTGGCTTCAAACCGCAACGAGACTCATCGCGATGTTCCGGGCTGTCCCCTGAACCGCCGTGTCGACCGGCTCTTGCTGCTGCAGGTGCTGCTGCAACTCCTCGTCAGAGGAAGCCCGGGCAGCGCCGCCGCCGCCGCCGGACTGCGGCCCCAACAGCTCCGCGCGGATAGCCCGCTCGATGGCCACTAGCTGCTCGGCAATTTCGTCGAACGCCGGCCGGTCTGCCGGGCTGAAGCTCAGACAGCGGCGACCCAGCTCAATGATGCCCGCCGTCATGGGGGCGCCCTCGGGCCAACGAAGCTTCAGTGTGTTGTTCTGGATGCCCCGGATGACGTCCTCTGTGCGTGGGCCGGGGTGTAGGTGGGGGGAAGGGGTAAGGGTAGCCGCGGGTGGGTGAGGTGGGAGGGGGAACTGGGGGGCAGCTCAACCCTAACGAGAGACGCAGGTCGGTTCATCAGGTGATCGCCGGGCAGTTGGGAAATACGGTTGACTGAACCAGGGGGCCGGGGAAGTGGACGTGTAGGCGAATGATCGATGTAATCATCTGTCTGTCTGTCAATCAGTCTGTCTCTGAACGTATGCACCACCACCAGTCGCTCCAGCACGAGTCTAACCCCCAAACCTGACGCAGCCCCTTCTGGGCGGTGAAACAGCCACCCTCACCCCCACCCGGCTCCCACTCACGTTGCCCCAAGCCCATGTACGGCCGGGACCCCGTCAGCATTTCCCAGAGCAGCACTCCAAACGCCCACACATCCGTGGCCCGACTGACTTTGCCGTCAAAGGCCTCCTGAAGGGGGGGGTTGAGTGGCGGGAAAGACGAACCACGGATGTGTGAAGCTGGGGAAGGGGTTGAGTGGGGCCGGGGTTCAGTAGCAGTCCAGGAAAGGAGGCAGGCAGGGGGTCGGGGGAGGGAGCGGCGGGAAAAGGCAAAAGGGAAAGGGCGGTTGAGGAGGGACCTGAGTAACCCGGGCGGGGAGGGGTAGGTGAGGAGAGAGGCGCGGTGGGTCCCTGGGCCACACACACACACACACACGCACACACACGCGCACCCGCAGCTCCCCTCCATCCGCAGCTACCATTGCACCCCCCCCCAAGGTGAAAGCCCCGCCAAACACTAAAACCCCACACCCCAAGGAAACATCTTCTCCCCACTCCCCCCCCGGCAGGCCCAACCGCCCGCACCGGTGCCATATACGCAACGGAGCCCCAGCTCTTCGTGACCAGGCTGGCCACCGCGTCCGGGAGCACGTGGGATAACCCGAAGTCGGCCAGCTGGGGGAGGAGGTGAGGGGGGAGTTGGTTGTAGGTTGTGGGTTTCATGGGGGGTGCAGGAGCAGGTGCGGGAGCAGGTGCGGGAGCAGGAGGACGCGTGGGGAGGGGGAGAGTGCGCACGGGGAGGGAGCCCCGCAGCCGGGGACCCGCTAGCAGCCTTCTGAAAGCTTCGGCACGCGACACCAACCGCGGTGGATAGCCGCCCGCTTTACAACCACCGCACCGCCACCGCCGCAACAACCACCACTAAACGCAAACCCCTAGCCAGTGTGCGAATGGCTCCATGCCATCCACGACCAACTACTTTTCCACAACCGATTGTCGTACCTTTGCGGTGAAGCCTCGGCGGTCCTCCCTGGAGCTGTTGAGCAGGATATTGGCGGGCTGCAAACACACGACATACACGGGTGTACAAACATACATTCAGACGTACATACGGGGCTCAGATCTGTGAAACGCCGCGAGGGGGGGAGACGCCGCGACGGGAAGGAGGCGACCCGCACACCGCAAAAGAAACGATCCCACAACACACCAGAGAACAAAAAGTAGCATTATTGTAACCAAGGTAACGACGATGACGACGTGCACAACACGGGCTCACACACGAGGATTCACCCACGGGTTATTAAATTTGCGGTCCGAGGGGGTACCCGTACCCAGCAAGGCACGGCCATTACATGTGCGAGAGGCGAATGAGCGGGTAAGGGCTGATGCGAGTGTGTGTGTGGGTGTGTGTGTGGGGGGGGAAGGTCCCGCGTGCATCGGGGGCCGTTGTCGAGGGAATGAGGTGCCGTACGTGCCCATGTGCGCGTGCGTACTATGAAAAACATGCCGTACCTTGAGATCGCCGTGTACGACGCCGCCATCGTGCAGATGCAGCAAGCCCCGCGCGACCTCGCCGGCAGTGCGTAGCAATGTACGACGAGCCAGACGTAAGCCCCACAAGGGGTTGGGCTGAAAGATCTTCTTGCTAATCGCATTGTCCAGAGTGCCGCGATCGCAGTACTCCTGTACGACAATCACCACCATCTTGCCTGTCTCTGCCTGCGCGACGCAAGTGCAAAGCCGGGTTGTGGTGTTGGACCGGGGGGGCCGGGGGCCGGGGGCCGGGGGGGGAGGTGGCCACCACCAACAGGCCACCAGCATCACCCAGCCTTCAACCCCTCAGTATGGAACAGAAAGGTACCGCACACGCCGATGTGCTATGAACTACATACATACACACATACATATACACACACGCAATGGCGACACGTCATGCCGCACAAAAGGCCGCCAATGACGTCATGCAGGGTCAGCAGAGCCCGCAGCGACAGAGCCCCTCGTAGCATAGAACGGGGGCCCAGGCACAGGCCGGGTGTTCCGGCAAAAATGTACGCCACGAAACCCTCCCTAAACTCTTTACAGATCACACTCGTACAACGTACGACATACCCCCAGTGCGTGCAGGATCTGGTGCAGTACAAGCAGGGGGTCCATGCCATCATTCAATCCCTGGGGGTCACCAAAACCATCACCTACAAGCACACAAACAAAAACATGCAAAAACATGAGCGAAACGTACGGCACAGCAGATCAGAGGCGCTGAGAGGGTTGTACGGAGGTTCTCGGGAGGTGGGGAAGAAAGCACCAGGCGCGGAAGACCCGTAAGGGGGTTAGGACGGGGGTGGTATCAAGCTTAAGTTGGTTGCAGTCGGTTCACCCGGCAGTTAGGCAGTTATAAGGGGGGGATCCAGGCCATTCCTATCCCCTCCCGCACCCTTCCTCTCTCCCCCCTGATCTCACCAGATTGGATGGGGACCGGCTCCAGGGTGCGTGGCTGGTTGGAGTCCCGCTGGTCGCCCCTGCAGCACACCGCCACCAGGAGGAGATGCGGGCGGGGGTCGGCAACAGCAGCAGCAGCAGCACCACCACCACCAGCAACAAATGAATAGGTAATAGTACGAAAGCCACCAAAGCAACCAACATCAACAACGTCAACAGGTACCAGCAAAGGAGCAGGAGCAGCAACGCAGCCGTGCGTAAGAGAAGCCCGGAAGCCTGCAGTGCAGTGCGGTGCGGGTCGCACCATTTGCAGGCCCCAACGAGCCCCCTACGAGTGCGGACGGGCGAGAGACGGTGTGAGAAGCGCAGAGGAGGTGGAAATGGAGGCGCAGCACTAAATGCAAACACACGCCTATTTGTATAGTCATTTACACATCAATGCATAGCCACCGTCAGGTGCTGATTGCGGGGAGTGATGTGGTACGGCGCCATGCAGTCGAACCGACTGACCGACCGACCGACCGACCTGCCGCCCTCCAAGAGGTCGAAGAATTCGTTTGTCAAATGAGCAGCCCGGGTCGTAAACGTCTGTGTAAAGTACAACAGGTGGAAAGGGCGGGGGAGAGGAGGGGGGAAGAGATAAGAGATGGATAGAGACGGCGCACAGGCGCCTGATTCAGTATGTTCAGCAAGTCAGACAAGGTTGGGTCATATCAGATCTCCAAAGGAGGAAAGACGACCCGAAGGAAGCAGTTATATATTAGCCCGACATGAAGCAGCTGATGTGGGCTCAGTGCGGGTTTCTTCATAGAAGCTTTCCTAGTAGAGCAGCAATCAACGCCCTCGACCAGAGAAACCGGTCAGGGAGCACCCCCCAGAAAGTGACAATAAACCTTTCGAAACAAAAGCGACACAGCCCAAGCCCAGAGAACGGAAGAGGCGCGAAAGCCCATGAGTCGACAGCGCACTGCTGTTCGTAGCAGAGTAATGCGCGGGATGGCGCTTGCCGGCCAATGAGGTTCCCGGCACCTACCGAGACGATATTTGGGTGCACCAGGCTGGGGCCCAGCAGCAGCTCCCGCAGCGCGGCTCGATCCAGTCCGGCGGAGAGCATCACCTTGACCGCACAGCTCACACCGCGATACGCTCCTGTGGGGGACAGCGGGCAGAGGGAGCGCCAGGAGCTGTATATACCCTTGCCCTGGTGGGAGTGTACTGGTGGAGACATGGGCCCCCGCAACAAGATCCCGGGGCGCAGAGAGGGGGTGTTTTTAGGGAGGTTGGACTTGAAAAGCATCGGTCAGTGTTTCCACCTTTTGGACCTGGCAGCCAGGGGAAAGAGATGAAGTTGTTGAGGATGGTTGCTCAACGTGCTCAAGATGTTTTACGCGCTATATCTTTTATCTACACGGGTTTTCCTTGGGTGAGGCCAATTATGTAGATAGCCAACCAATACCAGCACGCGTAGTCGCCTTTTTAGTCAGGATTGCATGCGACGGATAGTAGACGATAATAGCACAGTAAAGGATAAAAATGCATGATTTTACCAGTAACAACGATGCCGTATGTCCCGCGTCCGAGCTCATGTTGTCTGAGGCGTAGACCATCCATAATTTGGGACGCATCGCACACCACGACATTTTCGGCATCCATTTCGTGCAACTTGGAAGCATTAAGGCGGCCCTTAATGCTTGATACCGCGTCGCCTAGCCTGTCAGACGTGGCGCTTAATGGACCAGTTACGACCTGGCCATTCGCGGAAACTTGACGCTCGGGGTTGCTCGGGCGGTGGTAGCCATTTACGCTCGCCTTTGGTGTCGATGGTTGACAAATGCTTTCAGCAGCCACCTGCACTGCTGGACCAACAGGTTTACTGCAGCATCCCTCCGGGATGCCTTCTTTGGGCATGTTCGTTTTTCCAAAGCATGCACGAAACATTTTTCACGAGTGCTCAGTCCACGCTTGTTTGCAGTTGAGTAAAGCAGTGAATGAGTCAAGCTTGAGCTGTGACTGTGAAATGAGCAAGGACAAAATCAGTAAGTGGTTCCACCACCGCTATAAGTTACCACCTGTTAGTTGAAGGGCCTTCGGGCGATGAAACGCTGAGCTACTGACATTATCGTCTGACTAAGTGTCGTATGATACGGGGGCTTATGTCCTAACTGGTTGACTAATGTTTTGGCGTCATCTGCAAAAAGAGCTGCCCCCTATCGTGTACATGTGGACTGAATTACCCACGGCTTTACAGTAACTAGACGGGTCGCAGCAATCTTTTGATTTGAGCCTTAACTCAGCTGTTAGCTCAAAATCCTTTTGATGTTGAAAGACCGTCTGTGTGCAGCGAGCATTTAGCCAATATTGCAGTAATCATTTCCTGCCAACATCAGAAAATGCATATAGGAGTCAATGCAACGCGATGCCGGCCAACGGTCAAACTCATAGTCAGTCGTAGGTACGATGGGTTTTCCGGACCTCAATCCACAATGGAAAAGAAGCCGCGCGCCGCCTCTCCTGGCCCTTATTTGCAGCAATGATGCATCCTCGGCGTCATACTCAAAGTTGCAGACCCTGTTGGCGTTCGGTAGGTTTCGGTAGGTTCATTGATGCTGGTTTGGACTCCTACATTCCTTTGCACCGGCACCGTCTTGGCATGCTGTTCAGTTTTAGAATCAAGGCTGGTCATAACGGTACGCCAGCATCTACTAAGGCATTTGGGGGTGAGCACCGCACGCGGCCAGGTGAGACCACAGGACTGCACGCAGAAGAAAGCGAAGAAGAAGGCGGTCAACCACCCTGCGAATGGAAAATGCTTTACAAAACCTTACAACAGACATCTCCTCGTATCCTATATTATATTACATAGACCGTAATAACGCAGCAGAGCGCTCACCAAGCGCCTCCAAGCCTAGCCTAGGACACCGGTCGCCCAGCCGGAAGCCGACCTCGTTACAGGCGATTGCCGAAAAAACATTTCCCTAGGGAAAGACCTGACTGCCCGCCAACGAAACGCCGCAGCAGCCAGGGCCCGCAGCCAAAGCCGCGAACAAGACAATTTTATTTCAGTCTCGGGGTGCCATGGGGTTCATTACTCTATTTCGTTCGGGATACAAACATTCGTCTTCTCTCACCAGGTTTGCTGTCAACAGCAGGCCCTAGCAATGTCGCCCCTAGTGGCCCCACTGCTGCCACAGAACGCACCTCCCTGTCCGAGTCTGAACGACTTAAGCTTTATCTCGGAAAGGGGCTTTCCACTTTAACAAGCAAACGCACAAACGCACACGTGGCCACGCCTTCACGCACGATCCTTCCTCCCCAGCGACCCGCAAGGAACTTTCACATCACAGAAGAATAGCGGGTTCAGTCCTTCGCCAATCCTGCGGTGAGGGGGGAGCTGGTACGCGGTAAGTCATGACCTAGCTCGCATCTACCGCACTGCGCGCAATGCACACATAGGAATAGAAACACCAGAAAGACACGTGGGGACATCACATCACATCGCGTAACACCATGCCCGCTGGCGTTTCTCTACCTTGCTGCCCTGCGAGAGAAGCGCTCTCCTCGAGAATAATTCATTTTTCCCCTCGATGCTACAAAACGGCCACAAAACGCCGCTGCGATGGAAGCGCATGAGAATAATCTACGCTGCAAACCAACATTGCATAAGATACCATCATGTTTGTCATTGGGAAAATAATCTAGTCAATAATGTAAAATGCGCAAAAAGCAAGCTGCAATCATTATTATGGCCAAAACGAGCGCCCATAAACATTGCCAACAAATCGCACAAAAGATGGTTATAAACGGCAAAAAAGCTGAGACTCGTGTGCACATTCACACTCTGAATTCGCACCATGAGCCCAAGTGAGCCGTACAACGTGCTACACTTACACTGTCTTGCGCAGCTTCAGTGCAATGCAAGCCCGTTTGCAGCCCAGGGGACAGCCGCTTTACCATGTGGGTGGGAGCAACACCAGCGCCAACAGCAAGAGCGCTGTGGTCATGGTGCAGCAACTTGAGCAACACACAGCGATGCAGCGCCACGGCAAGCCGTTACCAAACATGCGCCACCAACACACCCACACAACCACCACCACCACCAGCGGTGCCACTGCGTGATGGTGATGTCAGAACATGGAAATTGGGATAATGAGATCATGGCACCCTTGTTGCAGGGCCCAATTGACCAAACCGCTACTCGCACTCCCTCATTCAATCTTTTCATTTCGCTCTTCATTCATTCTCTCCTTCACTTTCCGAAGACGCAGCAGAAGGAGAGTGCACATCACTGCAACCAACTGCTTCGCTCCCAGAACCCCCGACTAGGGAAAATCGCACCACCCTTTCCGGCGTTTCGAAGGTTTTAGATATTTATTTACTCGCTTTTGCACCAAGGAACTTATGACAGGAAAATGTAAAGTAATTTATTCCACCGCGATGACAGCAAGGCCAGAGCAGACCCTTCAGGGGCCCATGACTGCAGCAACACAGACACCAGCACCAACAAGATCCGGAAGACAAAAAGGACACATCCAGGTGCGCGCGTGAGGATCCCGGCGACCATACACACACACATACATACACACACACGGGCACACACATACATACACACGAACACATACACGGGCACACACATATATACACACACACGGACACATACACGGGCACACAAATACATACACACACGGGCACATACAAGGGCACACACATACATACACACGAACACATACACGGGCACACACATACATACACACACACGGACACATACACGGGCACACAAATACATACACACACGGGCACATACAAGGGCACACACATACATACACACGAACACATACACGGGCACACACATACATACACACACACGGGCACACAACGATCGTTAGCGCTCTCACCTCACAAAGCCATATCCACACCTACACCGACATAGAGGCCCCCTCGCCCGCCGGCGCGCACACTGGTGTGCATCTGCGCTGTGTGCCGCAATAGGGCCGTGTGGATGTGTGGGTGTGTGGGTGGCCGCAGTTGATCTGGCTCTCGAAGAGTTTTTCATTCCATGCAATAAAGCACTCCTTTCGCGCCGCATTACACAAACATGCAGCAGCAGCAGCACTCAGGAGACCAGATACATACCATGTAAAATACGACAATGTAATTGAAGGTCAGACACAGCCCAGGATACTCTTCAGACGGAACGGTTCTGGGACCCCCCTTCACCCCCCGGGGGGCCCCCCTCCTGGCTTCGGCTCTGGCTTTGCTTTCCCCTCCATAAGGCCCCCGTCCGGGCATTGTACGGCATTACGAAAGGCCAAATCCGCCGCTTTCATTACACGTGGATAAGGGAAGCAAGCCATCGCCTTGACCGTCCCCACATCCCACTACTCCGCCACTGTCGCGATGACTCTGACCGCACCGCCGGCCTCGCAACGGCCGCAGAGGGTCCTAGGCGTGTGTCGCACATACACACGTACACTAACGCATCCCGTACATGTCGTACCCTCTTGACTTGCACCCTTCCGGCCGCGCGCGAAGCAGCACACGTACCCACAAACACACAAAGACAACCACAAAAATGCTGTGCGGTGTGCAATGTAGCATGCGTTGCACACATACATACATACATACATACACGGCCACAGTGACGCGGCGCCTCCGCAAACCTGCCGTCCCCCGCCGGCCGCCTACATGCTTGCGAGCTAGCGATCAATGCATACCAGTATAGGCAGGCGGCTGGCAGAGGTTAAGGCCTGACTTCTGCTCCCAGTCGACCCAGTCGACCCGGGTTCAAATCCGCCTGCCGGCTCCTCGGGTGTTTGAGGAGTGATGAAATGGGAGGTGGCCCCCCATCTTATGGACGGTGTAGGACGTGATAATATCAACTTGCGAGCTGACCAGGAACTAAGTTGATGCGCCGTTGATCCGCTAGATTTGGTTGGATGCTGGTGGTGAGTTGCCGAACCCAACGAATACATTCTGAAGTCGGATGGGGTGACGGATTAGGGTGCCCCTCTAGCAGGGGAGAGCAGGGACTGCCCCGGGAAAGGGGGCCGCTGGCGAAGTTAACCACCCTGTAACAACATACATACCATGAAAAGAAGGATGTGCATCAATGGTGGGACTCACCCGATCACAACACGAACAACTGATCAACCAAACGAAGCGACCCCGCCCCCAATGCCACTCCAAAGCTGACCCCGAGCCCCGGTGCGTGTGCGTGTACGCTCCCCCCCGTGGAGCAGCCCCCAGCCGCCGGTGCCGCCGTGTCACACCTGCCCCTGTGTCATCACTGACCCAAGGGTCACAATCGCGCACATCACAACAATTATCAATGATAGCCATCAATGATAGCCAGGGCCACCACTACAATCCACAAGCACTGCATCATGAACCGTCGGGCTCACACCCACACCCACACCCACACTGCGGCACCGAGGTGACCGCAACAACGAGGACGGACCTCTCCACCGCCGCCGCGCTGAAGCGACACCGACAGGCAACCAGGCTCAAAACCCGAAACCCCCCACCCCACCCCCACAGTCACCCGCCCGCCCTCAAAACAACCATCCATCCATCCATCCATCCAGACAAGCCCCGTACAGATTATTATGTTAGGGCAAAATACAATAAAATTTCAGCGAGATGCGATGAAGCCTCCACGACACTGCAAAGAAAGCATTACACACCACACCTGCGCCAAGGATAACGAAACAACGGCCAACGGTCCCCCGCTTTGTAGACCTGCGACCCCAGCTTCGCGTGTGTGTATGTGTGTGTAGCTTTCCTGCTCCCCCAGCTGGTACACTGCAACTGAGAGGAAGCAGCAAATTTTTGTATCTTCTTCATGATAAGGGACTTGCCCTCCATCTCATATGTAGCATCTCATCTCATCCCGGGGCCGCCCACACACCCAACCCGCTTCCGGCGGTGGGGGAAGGGGTTCGCGGCGCACACTGCGCAAACACCCAGTCGCAATCCCTTGGACTGGACACACCGTTGCGCGGGACGTGCGCGTTGGGTTTGCCAACATGCCTTGTGTGTGTGTGTGTGTGTGTCCCGGTTACGTCATGCGACTATATTTTAAACTCCCCCTTGCTCCCCCGGGCGGTCAATGGTTCAGTTGGGGGTTGCGCGACCGAATGGCTCTGCTCGTACTCTGAAACTCCGTTGCCACTGGCTCAGCTAACGGACCGAGTGCTTATCGGGCCATGTAGCTCTCCCCTCCCCACCCCTGCCATCCTGGTGATGTTAGGTTCGCTACGGAGCAGCACCATCACGAATACTCACCCCACAAGCAAGTGAGCACCATACTACGTATTCTTCAAGAGCTCACAAAAAATACGACAAACACATGCACACACATGTGAACGCGCAGGTGGCAAATGCGCGCAGGTACGTGTGCGTGCACGCAGCCAGCAAACTGAAATCCTGCTACATACATACGGACAAACAGTTAGACAAATAAATAATCCTGCATCAGCCGTCCCTGCCAGCACAGCAAGACGACTCTCGAATGCGCCAGTCTCCCCCATCCGCGTGCGCGCGTGTGTGGGCGTGCATGTGTGTGTGTGTGTGTGTGTATGTCCGACACGCGTCACACCCGCATGCGGATGCGGGAGCCGGACCGTGCTCACAACACAGCCCGTCAGAAGCGTTTTGACTGGCTTCAAAACGGCTGCCGCCGAGGTTGACGGATAAGCTCACCCGCGCATCCACGCAGCATGCGGCCGCACATGCTCCAGGTGCCTTGTCAACGGCACACACGACAGACATACAGACATGGCAACGCGAGCGCCCGGGACAAACTGCGCGCTGTTACGTGCGGTGTGGCGTCACCACCGCCGATGACGATGGCGCTGGCCCTGGAGCGATCAGCTCTTCGCGCTATTTGGCGTCTCCCCCATCCATCATCCATCATCCCATCATCCTATCGCATGCACATGCAACAGGATACACGCCTTTGGATAGTCCTTAAGGCCAATAACTGATACCGTTATACTCTGTTATTACCGTTGAAACGGAAGATTGCAGAACCGGCCTCGATTTTAAACCCCCAAACACCCCCGCAGCCCCAAAGCCCCGCAACACACACGGACAGTACGAGAAACACATGCTGCTTCCTAAGTAGGCAATACCAGGGCATGCAAGTGAGAATCGCGATAGTAACAACGCCAGCAGCACCAACGAATCATGACGCCGACGAATATCAACGCAGGGAGGAATTACCAAAACTACGGTACTGGTATTAGCCCTCGTGATGCGGTGGGTGTGTGTGTGTGTGTGGGGGGGGGGGGTAGACATCTCTCTCAAGCCTCAGTGGGGTCCTCAGCGACCTCCTCCGCAAACAACAATGGCCGAATTACTGCATCTGAAATTGGCTGACTTGTCGTACGGGCCAGAGCAGCCGCCGCTGCTTTGCGCGGCAGGCCGTGCCGCACAGTGCCCTCGTACATGACGGGCGGCACCTCCGCCTCCAGCGCCGCGGTGGCGCCGAAGAAGCCGCCGCCGCGACGCGAACTGCCGCCGCCCGATGCCCTCGACATCGACATCGCCTTCGACACGTCGAACGATCGCCGGGCGTTGACCACGTCACGAAGACGGGCGTCAATGGAGGTCTCCGGCCAGCCCGCGTTGGCGCCCACCGCCGCCATTGCGTCGAGCGAGCCCCCGAGGCCTCCTAAGCTGCGGCTGCGATCCAAGCCCACGACGCCGTGCCCCATGCTCCGTGAGTGCCGCAGCAGCGTTTGCTCGTCCATCACACCGAACGGTCGTACTACACGGTGCGCTCCGCCGCCGCCGCCGCTGTCGGTCGTAGCGGGCAGGACAAGTACCGTTTCGAAGAGGCTGGCGAAACAGACCCCCCTGGGCCCCCTTCGGGAGCCCTCTTCCACACCCGCGGGCTGGTGTTCCCCCTCCTCCGAGGGACGCTGCTGAGACAGCGACGGCGACGACGTGTCCCGGAGCTGCTCCACCTCCTCCTCCTCCCCCCCGCCTTCCTCCTCCTCCACAGGGGCCAGCAGTAGCTGCTGCTGCTGCTGCATCCCTTGTTGCTGCTGCTGCTGCTGCTGCCACTCCTCCCCCGCCTCCTCCGCGCTCAGCCGCGGTGGGCCCTCATTGGGGGGGCTCCGCTGCGGCGCACGTAGCCGCGGTGATGTGGAGGCGCTAGCTGGAGAGGGAGACGGCCGTCGCGCATCCCCCTCCCGAGCCTCCTCCGCTGCCTCCTCTCCGGCTGGGTAGTTGGAGCTTTGCGGCGCCGGGGCTCCCCCGGCAGGGGCACAAGCAGATACGGGGGCCACGTCATCGCCGCCGTCGCCCCGGGGCAGCACGCGCCCATCCCTCTCATCCCACCTCCGGAGCACAGCCGGTAGCGCAGATGTAGCCCCCGACCCGGATGGCAAGGAGGGGGGCTGCTGCTGGAGCGAAAGAGCCTCGGTCACCACCTCCGCCTCCGCCGCCACCGTATTAGATGCGACGTCGACGCACGCCGTCGCAAGATGTGCCGCGACCGCCAGCTGCACAGCATTTGACTGGCTTTTGCTTCCAGGACATGACTCGTCACCACCTGACGTGAGATCGGTGGCGGAGCCAGCCGCCGCCTCACTGTCAGCGCCGCCGTTGCCGCCGCCGCCGCCGCCCGGCACATCATCTTTGACACCTCTGCAGCTCTCAAGGCCGTTCCTGCTCTTATCCTCAGGCGTTGAGCTGGTTGTGGTGGTTGCAGCGCTGGCTCTCGCGACGTGGGCGGGCGAGAAGGAGGCGGTGGCGGTGGCCGGAGATGACATGGCTGAAATGAGGGCGGGCGCGAGGGGAGCAGGAGGAGTATCAGGAGCAGTATGACATGGAGGGACTGTTTGACCTGCGAAAACATCGGATTGGGAGGGCGGGGGAGAGGGGGGAGGGAGGTGAGGGGTGAGGTGACGAAGGGGGAGGTGGGAAATACGCAATGGTGAGGAAGAGGCGACATGACGCGGGATGAGGAGGTAGAGAACGATGTGGTGGACGGGGCTGTCATGGTACGTCGGTATGTGTGTCAGTCCGCGAGCTCTCTCTATCTGTCTGTCTGTCCGCTTCCGCGCTGCCAGCCAGCGCAACTACACACAGCCGCTCACACACCGACATACGAACGTACATCATTCCATGACGGCGGCTCAGTAGTCCAAAAAACACAACACGGCCAGGCGGTGAAAAACACCCCACATGCTAACTCAACCCCAACACCACCACACCACACCACAACCGGTGCCCACCCCCATCCCCACCCCCAAGCACCCCGCCCCCACACCTAGCTGCGGCGACCACAGATCTGAGGACGGGCCTCGCTCCAGAAGGCCGCCAAAGCCCTGTGGCTCCTGGCACTGCCCGGTGGACACGGCCCGCTGGGTCGCCTCCACATGCGGCGGCGGGGACGGCTCACCGGGGGGGCCCGCCGCCGCGGCTGTAGCCGTGCACGCCGCCGCTCTCAGCGTGCCGCCGCTTCCAGGGTATTGATCCTGTTGCAGCAGCGGCAGGAGTCGTTGAGGCTGGGGCTGTAAGTACAGCGGTTCGTTGGAGCCGTCGTCCCGGTCTCCCCTGGAATAATGCAGTATATTGCTACTGCTGCTGTAGCAGCCGGCGCTGCTGCTACAGCACAGGGAGCCGCCACCACCGCAGGCGCTGCTGCCGGCGTCGATGTCCTCGGAGCACGAGCCCAGCACCATCAGCAGGGGTTGTTTGTTGGAAAAAGGGGAGGCGCGAGAAGTGGAGATGTTGCTGCACCTGCTGTGAAGGCCAGCCGGTTTCTCCGGTTGGAGTTTGGCAGCTGCGACCCTGCTGCCGCTGCTAATGCTGCTGCTGCAGACGGGCGCTGCTGGTCCGTCGGGCGAATGCGCTGTCGGGTCTTTATGGGATAGCACACACGCGCCTGCAACAAGTCGCTCTGGCGCATTTCCTTTGTCGGTGAGGACGTCAGGGTCCTTACCAAGTCCGGCGCTAGCCTTAGGGCTCTGGTCTGAGCTGATGATGTTGGTCTGAGGGAGCGATGTCGCTTTGCGCAGCTGCTCAGACAGCAAGGACTTCCGCTTAAAAGAGCATGTACCGCGCGACACCACAAAGTATGTGTCGGTTTGACTGCTGAGCATTAAAGGCAATTGTAAGCTATCAGGGGCCGGAGTTGTCGAAGCCGTCTGACCAGCTGCATCCTGACTGGTACTTTTACAGGTAATTGTTCTCACAGCATTCATGCTTGCTGTTGCACAATCTGGTGTTGGGAGCGACCGCGACGGTCCTCCCAGCATAGAACGAGAGCGGGTCTGTCCCTGGCATACTTGCAGGGCAGGAATACCGATGCCGCAACCAGGATATGGGCTTTCAAGCCAAGCATCTAGACTGCCGACCTGATGCGCAAGCATTAGGATTGGGAGATAGCTGGCTGCCTGCATGAAAGAAGGCAGGGCAGCGTTCCAACTGACCACAATAGGCAAGTACTAAAATATCAACAAAAATTTACAATTTTTATATCATAATGTTTACAGGCTCCACATATCCTTGAATTCCCCGCAAACCCTGGTAAACCCTAGGAAGGCGTGGAAAGCCCTCATTACCTGATAAGCACTCACGAATCAATAGTCGTTTCCAAGGCTCAGATCAGCAGTAAACCTCCAGTCAGATACGCAAAAATCCTCGGTTGCCCGAGAGAACGTCCGGCCCCGTGTACACCGGCCGATGCTCAGCCCGCATAGATCATCTGTAATGGCTGCAAATGTAACAAATATTTCTACTACAATAATACTATCATTGAAGTGACGATTCACTAACTTGCAACCTGATTTTACGGGCAGCACGTGTACTTCAGGTGGATAACGAAAAAAGGTAACCCTCCTTTTCCGTACAGTAACTTCGGGATGCCTGTAACTTCAGATGTTTGGGATACCTATTTCGGAATCTTTCATATTTTGCGATTGCAAAAAGCCATGTTACGGCTGCTTACCTGGAAGTTCCCGGGTTGCAAATCAAACCACAGTGATCGCGCCCCTGCTTCGGATCGGACCGACCGTTTTGCCGATGAAATATATTGCCAAACGTGGATGTGAACATCGAAGTGGTTCCACCACACCAAAGCGAAGGTTAATCTATGTCTGCCATCTGTCCTTGCAGATGGCACAGCGCGAGGTTGATGCATAGAGGAGGCGCAAGACACCGGCAGACAATTCCTGACATGTGAGGAGCCCTCTTGAGCAGCAGTCAGCGAAAGCTGTGCGAAACCCGCCTGCTTGATGGCCTGACAGGGATCCTCGGGACCTTACCTACAACCGCCACCACCGACGGCGTGAGGAAGCCCCTCCGAACACGCCAACCCCTGCCAGT
This sequence comes from Volvox carteri f. nagariensis, assembly GCF_000143455.1. NCBI lineage: Eukaryota > Viridiplantae > Chlorophyta > Chlorophyceae > Chlamydomonadales > Volvocaceae > Volvox > Volvox carteri. Next base: position 653,568 of record NW_003307581.1, on the reverse strand, counting down.
CACATTAGGTACATTTCGCCCCGTAGGCCTGCACTAACGCGTAAGCACTAGACGTATTTTGCTGTTCAGGCTTCGCAGCCTGAGTGTGGGTGTAAGTGTGTAAGGATGAAATTGTGAGTTATGTCGTGTGCTGTGTAGTGCGGAATGCAAGGGCCAGCAATATCAAGCTAAACCTTGTCGGACACCCTGGGGGACCAGGACGCGGCTCCTCCTCCCCCTCCCTGTCCGCATCCACCTTGTTGAACCCCTAACGTGAAGCCGGTTCAGCGCAATCACGTACGTAGTTCACATGGAGGTATATTACGGGGTCTCTGCTGTAGCAGACTGGGGGCATCCACCTACTGCCTCCATCACTCCAGGTAACCCGACGTCTACTTCTACCCCTACCTCTACCCCTACCCCTACCTCTACCCCTTACAACACAACCAGAAGAACTGAAACAAAAGCAACCGGGGGAGTGCCACCACCGCGTTACAACCATTCATGCATGGTCATCAGATTGGGAACCTGTATGTATGTATGTATGTACTTACTAATATTTAGGGTATGAGGAACCTTCTAGGAGCAGCCTGTCGCCCTCAGAGCCACAGAGCCCTACAACGACAAGCACGAGCGCCCTCATCGTACTTACATAGAGCAAAATAGCACCTTTTAAGTGTCAGGCAGAGGGATGCAAGGGGGTGATGTCCCCTTGGAAAGGCGCTTACTGCCTTCCGCCGCCAGTGATTCGTCCACTGTCTGCCCCTCCGAACCCCCTCCTTCAAATGGACAGATAGACATACGGACGGACGGACGACATTGTACTCGCAGAATTCGAGAAGCCAAACAGTCACTCGAGAAGAGAAAGGAAGGAGTCCTGAGATTTGTAACGGGTCGTTTCCACATTGTTAAGACCTGTGTCCAGTTGATTGTAGTGGTAGTAATGGTGTGGCAAATTCAACAAATAAATAATGAATGTTGTAATGTTGACACTCGCAGCTGATCCGCCGGCATCCTCTGTCTTTTCCCTTCATTCACATGTGGACGGGTTTGTTGTGCCGTGGGCACCCTGCTCGTCGTGTTGCATCGCATGCGCTGTGGTGGCATGACCCTATTCTTTGTCCGCTATATAACAATAGGAGAAAATAATGAGTTTTTAGGTTTTTAGGTGTTATCTAGTTGGTGCTTGAAGTGCCCTCGTTGTCTGTAATCCGTTCTAGCCGCCCACCACCTAGTCGCAAGTACAGCGCCGCATATTTCTACGGGCTCTTGATATCACTCTTTTAAATCAGCATCTGCTTGAAAGCTCGAGCTACGTATACGGTATCATTGGAAATATAAACACGTCACGGGTAATTACAGTGACTTTGGTGAAGGTAATTGTGTACCCCATACTACCATCGGCAACGTACCCTCATCGCGGCTCAGATCAGTAAAACACACACAAGCACAACCTGGTGGAAGGGGGGAGGTGTCGGCCCACTGGGAGGAAAATCCGGTCCGCAAACAAAAACCCCTTTCATCTCATCTTGTGGGAGAGATCTCCTCTAACGCTCAAGACCAACAGGCAACTGACCAACAGAGAGGAAAACGGAAACCCGGAAAGATAGTGGAAAACACTTTCAGTCGATATCCTCGTTATTCCCAACTCAGATTCCGACACCTGACACGTGCTTCAGGCGACCAGAGAAGGAACAGCACCACGACAGCTACCTTACCGCTGCAGGAAACCTTGGCTCCGGCCCTGCCTCCGAAAGTCGCCAGCGTCCGGAAAAATGGCACCGGAAACGCATTCAGCCCTTTAATAAACGAAACTTATAGAAACCTGGTATAGAAACTTGGTAGCCCGCTGTAAAAACAACAGCAACTGAGAGCCTGTGTTCTTCTCTTTCAATTTCAATGCTGCATGCAAACTAAAGCATAGCCATGCACCCACCATCACCACCTAAGAAGCTGCTTTACACCAAATACCGAATGGCTAGAAAGAAAGAACACGTGCATGCCGCAATTCAAATTCATTTGTGGGCTGCTCAAAAGATGCGGTGCAGATGCTTCCACAAAATGACTCCATGCACATAGCACCGCCACGCACCGTGCACACACAAATTGTTCTCTCGTACATGTTGCCATGCTCGTGCTATTTGTACAACCGTGATAGTGGACTCTTTGGAACAACGAAAAATGTCATTCATGGCGCATACCTGCAAAAGGCGCCTGGCACTGCACTGCATTGCACATGCCAAAAAACTCCAGAAACAATCACACGACGATGCTACTGCGGCTGCTGGAGTGCAAATGCAAAAGGAAAAGCAAACAACAACACCCGATCAACAGCCAAGGAAAGCCGGTTGGAAGCTGTACAGCTAGGGAACAACTATGGGGTACCAAGGAAAGCAAAAGTCGCATCTCACGCACCGCCACCAAGCACGAGCACGCTACCCACCCGCCGCAGCAATCTAAAACGTCGGAGCCCCAACACCGCCACACAATACTGCAGGTGGATGGATCGATCCGACGATTGCGCCCTCAAAACACTCCCCAACTGCGAAATCCTTGATGACAGCCGGCGGGTGTCAGACGGCAATCTCGAGTGTGCGCGGGTCTCTATGGAAGCCCCTCAGTGCGCGGACCGCAGCCAACACAGCACAGCGATGGAACAGAGTCTCAATCAGGAAGGAGAAGAAGAAGAAGAAAAAGGAGAAAAAGAAGAAGAAAAAGAAGGAGAAGTGGAAGTAGAGACAAAAAAGAAAGCGGCGGCCGCTACGGGGACTGCGACGCTCCCAAGCGCCGTACCCAGTACGATCTATGGGTTGCGTATTGCAGGTCGCGCAGGGCGGCCCTGCGCCCCCCTAGCACGAGCTCGCCGTCGGATCTGCCAACTTGCCCCTCAACAGCCCGCAGCAACAGCCATCAAAAGTTAATTCGGCGCCCGGCCCGTGCGATGCGGCAAAGCCCCTTGCACTAATCCGTGACTTCCTCGCGCCGCGTCAGAGCCGCCGCTGCCGGGGCAGCCGCCAAGCGCAGTAGTGCACTACGATTGATGCAACGAACCAACCAACCAACCAACTTCCCGTTCCTAGCAGCTTTTTAGCCCTCCCAGAAACTCTCCCGCCAGATGTCTTCTCTCTCTTCCCCCGCTGTCCCCAAGTGCTCGCACCAGGATGCGACAACCCACCCGACCAGGGTGCTTCTAGGACGCTGCCCCGTCCCCTCAGCCCGACTTGAGCCAGGGGGGAAGCATAAGCCCTTACCCCAACCCACCAGCGAGTGTGCGCTACCGTACTCGCCACAACTCCTCCCCGAGGTCCACAGGGCAGGCGCCTGCAGCGCAGTACCTCCAGCTGTTCCGGGGGTGGCTGCCGCGAACAGTGCCCTCGCTCAGGCCTCGCCTTCCTGAAACCCCCCGCGAAATGCCACCCACCCTGCTGCTGAGGGCGGCCTCACCCTCCAGGTTGTTCCGTTCTATTGGGGGCAGTAAGGCTGCAACTGCCTGGCGCACATCAGCAGCCAGAATGGGATAAGGAAATGTTGGGCTCACTGCCGTACAAAGAGTCGATTTGTCGTACTGTGGGCCACCAATGTACGGCAGCAGACAGGGTGTTGCGGCGCTGTCGGCGGCGGTCCTGTTGGAGGTCTCTGGTGGCGATGCGAGGGTGCGACTGAAGGCCGCGGTTGCTGCATCCGCGGCGCCGACTGCGGAGATGACGGTGGCGGGGGCTGCGGCGGCGGCTTGGACCTTGGATCCTTTGTACGAGCAGCAGCGGCTGTTTGCGCCGGCGAGTGTGACGTGCGATGCCGGCGAAGAGAGTGCCGTACAGAGGGACGCGAGACTCACCGTCGCTACAATCAGGAAGAGGCCGCGGAGCAGGGGGGGAGAGGAGGCGTGGTCCGTGAGCGCGGAACAATCGACAGAGGAGGAGAGGAAAGGAACGGAGCAGGGTGTTCACCGAGACTTATAACCATATCCACGTATTGTTGACAACAACAAACTGTGGTGGGTATTACTTGTATTTAAGTATTGTCGTAAGGATGACAAGCCTGTCCACTGGACTACAAAGGCTACATGGAACACTGAGCCGAGCTGTAAGAGCAAATGCAGCCCCATGGACAGACACTACGCAGAGCCAAAAAAGGATTGCGCGAGGGAAATAAATATGCAAGCTAATGACCGGGTAAGGCACGCAAGCGCTGCCGCACCTCGCGCGGGCATGGCAGGAAGGGACGCTGCGGTGTCGATGAAATGTGTCGGCGAGGCGAGGCTACGACTAGGTCCTCTTGAGATTGGCTGTGCGTCGCTCCGAGCTCCCACAGTGGGAAACAGCCGTCCGTAACGGGTAGTAGCCTCCGTGTCACAGCATCCAAGATTAAGCTGGGCTTCGTAGATTGTTAAGGTCGAGGCCGATACCGGATTGGAGTGTGTAAAAGCACCGACGGAGGTCAAGTCCTGGCCCACATCGGGGCATGGAGTTGACCTGTTGCAAGAAAGTGTCAGCGCTGCAGTATCAAGCTTGGGCTTCGTGCTGCACGACTCTTGCGCGGCAGCAAAGGGACTGTGATGAGGTTCCGACGAGAGCGATAGAGGCGCCTTCGGTAGCCATTCGTCAAGGGAGCCGACGTAATTAGAGCCAGGCATCGTTAAGGGAAGTAGGAATCCTGTAAATAAGTCAATCGCAGAACCGGAAGTGGGCCCTTTCGTTGCAAGACGGCGCAAGGCGGAACATTACAATATGTAGTATGTCAATGTGCGAATATCAACTGAATTATAGCCATCCCGAAATGATCGGAATATATGTGCTAAGTTGAAATTGCATAAACGCAAGCAAGGTACAACTGCATGTACACGTAATTTGCTGTTCAAATTTGCACCAGCAGGTGCAGAAAATTGCAGGACCTACGCGAAGCAATCAGGCCGATGTCGCGCAAAATGAATGCAAGAGGTACGCCCAACAAACCTGCACGTGGTCCGTTGCCCACGGGGTGGTTCAGCAGAACGTTGCAAAACAGTTTAGCTGTTGCCTTCTGTTGGATGAAAAAGAAATGCTACTATGGCAGGAATTTGTAGGACGGATGGCGCTAGAGTCCCTGTAAAAAGCAACTTGCATGCCTTTCGCGCACCGGCGGCCACATGCGAGGTGCACGTTTTGGGTTTTGGTGCACGTTAGCTGGCTTGGTATGACTCTGCTAAAAGTAATTTCGGTTTGCCATGTGCACTCTGCTATTATCATCTCGATTACCATAGCCGTACTAGAAACGGCCGAATCCCCAGGAGCTTGGAGCCAACCGCTTCCTCTTTGCAATTCAGACTTAACTATGGTTTAACTAAGCTTTTTATGAGTTACTCTGGCCTATGTCTCGCCATCGCTCGGACGAGCCGTGAAACCGTAACGCCCAACCCAGCTACCCAGGACTGGCAAGAACCACCAACCAGTTACTCGAATGCAATGATGCAAGACCCTCCGATAGGATGCTTCCCGAGTGCCTGTCTATCTTACATCCTCCACTCTCTGCTCCGTTTTTGGTCCTGCAGCTGGGACGCATTTTCTCCCGTGATGCCCACTTCTCCAAGCGCTACAGACGCACTTGCCCATATATCACAAAGGTTGAAGCTCGCATGGATGCGCTCCTTGCTTGTGGCAATGACATGCATAAGCGCTCTGTGGATGGCGTCGCAGCATAGAGTCATAGCTGTATAAATTCCTGCACAATGTGTCTCTTGACAGTCACCCCATCATTGCCGGGGTTGACCTTAGGAGCCCCCTGCCTTGCTTCATGAAAGCTTCTTCGCTCTCAACGAGCCATCTCGCGAAAACTTCCCCTATCCTTGCCGGCAAATGTCAGACTCTCAGCAACTGGCAAACTTCTTTTGACGGTTTGATGCGGTGAATGCCGTACAGGTCACGTGACAGAACGCAGCATTACGTTCGTACTCCGCTGAGACAGATTTCAGAAAACAGCTCCTGCAGACGGCTTATTTTACAGTCCATAACTCGAGTTTACACACACGCCGGCCAGAGTTGCGTTGTGATGCTTCCATTAACACCATTTTGGTGGCTAGGGATAGCGGACAGCACAGCTCGCCGGCGCTCCAGGCTTCCTGGCGCAGGTCCTCGTCACGAACACACATGTCTAGGATACGTGTCAAGAACACCCCTGCAAGCATAATAATTAACACGCATGCCCAAGCCACACGTGCCTGGAAACCCGTGACGGTTCGCGCCGGCTACGGGGAGCGAGTCCGTCCACATAACATCCCACGCATCGCTTTAGACTACAATTTCTCGACTTGCGACAAGAAGGAATGTCGTCTAGAAAGACACAATACATGCCTGTATGTACATGCGCCCAGGGTTCCTGAGGAGGCCTCCTCTATTCCACCTCACGCTTCATGTCCATGAAAGCAGCAGGAATCGTCCCAGGGGACATCTAGGTTTAATTACCGAGACCCCTCTTATGATATTTGTAGATGCACAAGGGGCTTTTGATGCCAGCTCTAGTGCTACGCAAAATGGTCGGTGCATACGGGGATTGCGCGCATCAGCCTGGCAGCTATCTACGCCAGCGGCGACGTGGTAGACATTAAGTTGCCGTGCAAGTCAAGTTCCTTCTCACCTCCCCACATTATGCCATTAGCCTTACGAGGGACGACGATTTTTGATGCATGCGATCATTCAGGTTACGATGTAGGCCACTACCCGCCATCTGACACCCAAAAATGCAAAAGCGAAAGGCACAGCAGCATACACCAGCTGCAATGTGCCAGCAAAAATCTTCACAAAAGACAAAGACCAGATGCCAAATTCCTCGCACTTTGCGCCGAACACAAGATGCAACTCATAATGGGCAGGCTGTTTGTTAGCACTAAAGTTATGGCATGGCCGCGTACCTGCGTGCCTTGCAAGGACACGGCAGAGGAGCACACTGAGCTGCAGCCGATACGGCGTTGCCTACCACCACGCTCTGAATGGCCAGAGCTGCACACCAAACGAACAAAGCTACGGGTCCACACAAAGCTAAGGGCTCCATTTATCCGCGGATTAGCAGTCTAGCGAAGTGCACAGGAACAATATCTCAATCAGCAGCTAGGCTAACGCAACCCGCTAGGCAAACGACCATAGAAAACTGCGCAGATAGCTAACACGCGCTCAAACTGCCCACACGAAAAAAAGCACGGAGGAGCCGCTCCAGTATCTCCGCGGCCTGATGCATTCTACTTCTTGACGCGCTGTTGCTCGCGAGGTGCTGAAGACAAGGTGCCGCATAAGAGTGTCCCCGGCTGTCGCACATTGCCAACGGCGCATGAGCTCACCATGCTGTTCATGCTCTGAGCCATATCAATACAAATGGATACACTCATCAGCTTCTCGTTACTTTGGCGACCAAAACATCTTGCCGCGAGCACCATACAGGGGCAAGGCGGTCAGGCCCCGCCATGCAATACGCAGAGCAGGCGTTAGCCCCGAAAGCTAGGGATTGTAAATCCCTATTAAAACCTGACCACGGTCCACAACAATGTACTCATATTTACTTCAGATGGCCCCGATAGCAAAGCTCAGCGGATGTGCGCGACTCGCCGTAGGAGGACTGGAGCCGACGCAGTACCACGGAGAGCTAACGCCCATGCATGGGGCAGCCGCCCAGGCACGGGCCTAGAGAAACGAATATACCACCATCGGGGCTATCGGGGTCCCGTGAATAACGATAATAAGACGTGCCACGTGTCGCTGCTTTATGCGCGCATAATTCTGCGCACCTGCCTGCGGCCAGTTTGGTAAGAAACGGCACACGCAGAGAGATAGGCGCCATTTATGAAAATTGGCGCGGATTTGTACACACACACCGCATGCGCGCAGATTATAGAGAGCACTCCTCCGGTTCACTTCAATGAAGGGGACAAGACGCCAAGTGGAAAGGCCTGGTTCGCCTATCATTCGCAGGACACATGTGCTGTGTCCTGTTCGCTCCGCTTTCTCTGCTCCCCTTCCAAAGGAGAAGCATCTCGCCTCCAAAGAGCGTCAAATCAAGTCCTTTACTGCAGAGAGAGCTTAGCCTAGCCGTCTGAAGCCGTACGGCCATACCATACAAAGCGTGTTGCCAACGAAAGCGTGCCGCCACTCTTGCCGATCAACGCATATCCCTAACTATGAAAACAGCCCTGGTTTCGTTTGCATAAACACGAACGCTTTACGATCCAAGATCGATGCATTGGTCCAAACGACCCAAACGTTTCACAGCGTTGTTTGGGAAGAACACGCCGCATGCCGCCGCATGCCGCGGTTCCATGATCAGTAAAACCCGGGGCAATGAACTCCGGGGGGACCCACACTTGAGGCAGTACGCGTGCGGCCGGCTGCGTGTGATGTCACATCATCAAGCCACGCGAGTTTATGGCCGGTCGCAGGTATTAAAATCCCACAATAAGCACCTGCGCGAAAGGGCCGCTGTGTGGTGACGGCCAAGGAGAACCTTGCAGACCGTACCCACACTACTACAGATTAGTGCCGAACGCGCTGACGACCCAACCCCATTTGTCATTCCCTTGACACTAGATAGAGCGCGCGCAGCAGGAACACTCTCCTCATTGGCACACACGCCGCACAAGCTGCCCAGCAGCGGGCGAATGCAGTTCACGCCTCATTTTGCTCCTTTACGACTTTGGCCACGCCAAGCTCCAGGTGGAACAGCACCGATCAAAAAACGGCGCAAAGCTCCAATTGTCAGACACATATCGTGCAATATGATGATACATTTCTTTGACAAGAACCCACATAGACCACCGAGGGTACGTTATATTATGAGCAACCAAACACATATAAGCTAAACGAACATAAGCCATCCAAGCCCGACTGTAACACTTGAGGTGCACGACGCAATTCGTCGAAAGGCACGCAGGCGCAGGTCGGGATCCAGGCCGCCCAGCAGCCTTTCTGGAGCATTCATCCTGCGGCCGTACAGCAATGCGTGTAGCGCCATGTGTTGCGTGCACTACCTCCGCGCACAGTGCCCTCGTAGAGGCCTCGCTTGGTGGATAGCGGGAGGGGACGATGTGGCGGGAGGGTGACGACAGTAGGGGTGGCGGTGGCTGCAGTGGCGGCTGACCCAGATGGTGCGTGTACGCCTCCGCTACGACGTCCATTTGTTGTCCATCCGCAGGCGCAACGGCCGGGAGCATGCAGCACCTCGCAGGCAGTCCCTTGGGATGCTAAGGGTTCGCCGTTGCATGGCGTGGGCTCCGATGTGGACGAGACCGGGGGCATGGAGCTGGTACGCGAGGAAAACTTGTCCGTGGCCTGAGGCTCTTCCTGAAGGGTCTCTTCGGGATCCTGGACGCATGCGGCTGCCTCCGACAAGGGACATGCCAGTGCGCCAGCGGACCTGTCTGGAGATGAGAGCGCTCGACAGAGGGTCGCTAGGCGAAGCGGCGAATCTGCGGCACGAAGGGATGAAAAACGAGTTGAAGGAGTGAGGAGTATGGAACAGCAAGAGGACTGGTAGAGGCATCGGCGGCGTTGGCGACCAGCAGGGAGGCGGGGATGGGAACGCGTAGCAAGTAATGGCATGGATGCACCTTGGCGATTCCGCGAGTCTTACCTAGGCTTGGTTGGTAAAGGGGGAGCGACGTGGCAGAGATTGAGGCTGCTCCACGTTGCCGCTTGCCGTGCGGATCCCACCGGTGTGTTGTTACTGAACTGGGACCGAAGGGAGAAGGGGCGCCGAGGTACCTGCCGCAGCGCACTGTACCCTCGCTCTCCAAGACGCAGTCTATGGGCGACTCCAACTGCATCTGGGTCGGATCGCTGATGTTCACAAGCATACGGCCATGCGCTTCTCCTGGGACCATGAAGCCATCGCCATCCGCGAGACAATGGCAGCAGGGAGCCCGCGCACAATGACTGTTGTGTAGCCTTGGTATGGGCATTGGCTCGCTCAGCGTTTTGCTGCGCTCCCTCCTTGCCTCAACTGGGAAGGGGCTCTTCAAGGCACGTGGTGGAGCTGCCGACGCCGGGCAACCATGAAGCCAAGCATCCAGGGACCCCACTGGAGTTTGGGTGTCCATGTTGATAGCTTGAAGCCGGCGCCTGTTTGGGAAGCATCCGCAAACGCCGTTACTGAATGGTTAACCGGATGGAAGGACCTAGACACCGTTGAATGGTCCTGAACCTGTATGGGAATGCTACGAATCATGAAGCAAAACGCAACTCGATCAAGGCGGGAACGACCAGGTGTGACTGACAAACACGTGGTGGCCGTTTTAGCACGGGGCGCACGCGTGGAGGCTTAACGCGTTGCCGTTCTGGATAAAGGTTTCACACCAAACGCACCAGGAAGCTCTTAATTAGAAGGATGCTGCCGTCAATCACTGTATCTTTGCGCGGCTAAGAACCTGGCGCCCACGGGGCATGGATAATTGAGCAGCATGCGCATCTAAAAGATTTGTTGTCAAAGTTACGACGCATATAGCAAGGGCACCACGTATGTGTGCAAATCGATTTTAGTCGTACCAACCAGGATGCGCTCATCCCACGCCCACCCATTTTTTTCCTAAAACGCGGAGTGTGCTGTTCAGTAAATTATTGATGTAGCAGCTATCGTAGTCACTATCTGCTTCAGTTGACTCCGAACGTACGTTCGTTACGGCGTCGCTTCTGCATTCTTGTTCTGCGGGGTTGGAGTCATGACAGCGCCCACGGCAACAGCGATGCCATGCCTGGCATAGCTTGTTTGGTCCCACGTTAGCCCTCTGTTCGGCCCCCGAAGCCACAGCATGCCTGCAGCGGCTTCAGCGGCTTGCCATTGCTCACCAACCATTCCTCTGCATTGGGCACCATTAACCAAGTGCGTCAAGGCCTTGGATTACACATGCGGGCAAACGGTACACATTCACTCTTTTTCGTTCATGATGCGCGGCGGGACTCGCGAGCAAGCGGCCATCACCAGCAATGTGCAAGGGTTTGCGTATCTCCACAGGTTGCGTATCTCCACCTCTAGATGTTTACTTTCTCCGCGGATTCAGCCAGCTTCCTTCACTATCTATGGTTTTATGATGACGACACTTTCTTGGATTGGGAAGCCTGGCGACAACCCAGCACTGCCCAGTACAACCCTCCCATGTAAAGCATTGGCTAGATGGCAATGACCGCGTCACCGGCCGTGTGTTTGTGGTAGATGCGATGGTCTCACGTCGGTGTAAGTAGGGAGTGATGACGCCCACGCCAAGCGCACCTTTGGCCCTTGGATATCGCTATCAATTCCGTGGCGACACCTGTTGGTAAGTATGAAAGTGGGACTGCTTAGGTATAACCAACCTTAACCGTTAGAGGTATCGCAGGAAAGGCTCTCTGCGGTAATGCCATCACCTATATCCCACACGTCGCATCTCGCATCCAGCTGCTGTCAGCCATGCACTGTATTATGGTACCAAGGGGCAGGAGCATGGGAAAGTGTTCTTGTCGCTCCGTCCTGAATTGCTACTGATATTGTTGCGTGCTTTGTTCGGGTCGCAGGGTATGTAGTCAATATGGAAATGCAAGCGGCAAGGGGGGTAGGGGAATAGGGGAAACATTTGGGGCCATGGCTTGGAATTCTCTCATGCGAGCAATGTGGCCCCTGCACGCGGTACTGGTCTATCGAGGGTGACGGCGGAAGACATCCAGAGCCTGGGAGGCTTTCTGCATCGCTGCGGTGCGCTGCTGTTGCCGATCGCTGTGCAAGGCTGACAAGTGCATTCGCGCAACCAGTAGCTTCTGGCTCTGCAGCGCTACGTTACAGCGCAACACAAAATTGGGTTTAAGGGCGGGCAGGCATGTTCGTTTGGCGCATGTATGCTGGCCTGAGTGTGCGGGTGCAAGGCAGGCCATGCGTGCGTGTGTTGCTGAGACTCTACGCAAGTCCTTACATCGATCTACCACCTCAGGTGTTTTGCTGAGAAGCGGTAATTGGGCCGGTGCCGAATGGGCACCGGCCCAATTAGAAAAGGGCAGTGCAGAGGTTAGAGGCCGGCAAAAGGCGTTCGCAGTCGGAAATCGCAGTCAAAAAATTACCATACGAGGCGGTTGCGCCAGAAGCCTCATTACCTGTTTTGATTATGCAAGGAGGCAAGCGCTATGGGAGGGAGGGACGCGGCACATCTACGCTTCTGTTTGGTCAGCAGGGACACATCTTTGCTTCTCACTCCCGCACACAAACATATAAACACGCAAACATATAAACACGCAAACATATAAACACGCATTCATACACGCCTCTCCAAGCGGGCGCACACAACCGGTTGTGACCGCAGTGTACCCATCTCAAGCTACGACAACCTAAAGAGCCATAACCCTCGCACCCTCGGCTGCAGCTACAAAGCGTGTCAGAGAACACGCGGAACATACATACGGACGGACGCGCAAGAATACAGACGAAAAAAAGGGGACGTTGCAATACACTGGGCCAACGGCATACTCGGTGGCATATCATAAAAAGCTTGTGTAGCTAGCTCTAGCCGACACCCGTTGGGACAGTCGTAAACAATAGTGCGACAGCGCCTCCTCGAACAAACGGACAGACATACTTGTAAAACATACAACATGCTTGTGGCCGCCTCATCCTGCGCGCCCAAGGCAATCCAAAACCCATTGCCAACCTGACCAAGCCCGAAGACAAACACAATTGCCATTCTGTTGTTTTTCCGTTGCTGGTCGTACGAAAAAAATGCAGCGACGACAGGCCACCGGGGACGTACACGCAGCTCCGTATCCCGCCGGTACACCCGCCATACCCAGTGCGCATGCACGTCCGCGTTCACCGTACATACCAGGCATGTCCGCGCGAAACATATCGGTCATTGACAAACAGCACATGCGAAAGGATCCGCGTACACATGCACACCGAAATATCAGCAACGGCTAATCATCGGATGCGGATGCACCAATGACAACCGAAATCCCGAAAACGCAAAATTACGTGGTGCCAACACCAAAGTTGTTCGGATGGGCATAACAAGGACCTCGCTGCCGTGTATCTCAGCTCTAGAATCACATGCTTTAGATATGGTCATGAATTAAGAAAACCCGACCTCGCTGCCTAACATCAACGCTGCCATACTCCCGGGGTCCCCTGTAGGTTAGACAGCCCAGTGCGGCCCTCCCGCGAGGAGAAACGCCCCAACCGACAACTGCTTGACGGTCCTCCATCCACTATTTTTATACTTCTGCGGCTTCAAGACGTCGTCACGTCAATCACAGCGTCACATCAATCAAGAGAGTCCCCAGCATCACAAGCCTATACCTGTCCAAGCATGTGGTCTTCCAAAAATGCCTTTCCTCAAAAAAACGCCCTACCAAGCACTGAGGCCATTGGGTCATTCAGGGCCATTGGGCGTGTCACTCATATGCTGAGGAAACATCATTTCGCATCGCCGGCCTTTCCAAAAAAAGCTCGCGATGCCGAGATGTCCAGCGACGGACACGTGGATTGGCAGGGGATATAGGAGGAAAAGTCCCCTTGTGTGGCGGTCCCGTCCGTGACCCTGCCTACCTCTCTCTTTCAAGAGACGCTAAACCGAAACTCCGGCAATATGAAACACATCGAAACATGTGCAACACATAATGTCATGGTTTGTTGGCCCTTTGCCCGTGGGCCTGCACGCGGGCCTGCATGCATGCGGGACCCGATTTCGATCCGGCCGTAGGTGACTCGGATGTACTTGAGGGTTTAGTCCATGACATCAGGAGGTAGCACCTGCATGCGCACAGCGTTGTTGCGGCGTGCACGCAGGGGTCCAGGACTTCAAAACCCATGCACACCACAGGTTGCAGCCAGACACAGGTACACAAGGGCGCGGAACAGAGTACTACAAGATTCTCGGTACACCAACCGCAGGGGAACGCGGACGGTCGGCAGCTATTCACCCCCCCCATGTCCGGAGACGTCAACTTCGTTTCGTGCGTTTGTTAACCCTACTTGCATGTCCATCCTTTGCATGCCGAGTCCGTTTTGCCGACCTCGACGACCAGCACAGCGCAGTCGAGTAGAAGTTGCAGCAGCAGTTGCAGCAGCTATAGCAGCAGCAGCAGCAAGCGGTCGGGTGCGCGTGAGATCACCACCCATGCACACATAAGCGCACACATACTTAGACACGCAGACAAACAACACACCTCTTTCAAGCATAGTAGAGCTGCTCTAACGCCTCAACACCTTCACATGCACACACGGTATGAAGTTACGATGCCTTATGTTGCGGCGACATATGCAACCTTCCTCATGGTTGGTAGCTGCCCCACTATCCGATTCAACGGTACGGCACACGACCTGGAAAACTTACGAAGGGAGGTTAACAAGAGCTCAAGCACATTCCGTACCAGAAACTAATAGATTATACATTTTTACTCTATCCTCGGTATTTCCTCATCAATCAGACTAGTGACACTATACCTAACAACCTCAAGGTCCTGACCTACAAAACGCGGCAGATACGTCTGCTTTGCATCACAATCAGCCACAACCAGTATCAATCTGAGAGGGCTTCTACAAAACAAAGATAAAACTCTTCGCTAACTGACTGAGCTTCAGCGGCAGCAACCACCGAATCAATGGCAACTACGGTAGCAGCAACGTCAGTAGCAGCAGTAGTAGCAGTAGCAACAAAAACATCAGCAGCATCAAATGACGCTACACCTAATTGACCAACCCGGGCTAATTGGCCCTCGATGTCGCATTGGTGCGTGTGCGCTCAAACCAACAAACTAACCAACGCAATGTCCGACAAGCACTCCTACGTCCACTGCGCGCCCCCTTCCATGTGACCACCGGCCCTGTCCCCATCCAGAATACCTCCACGCGCGCGATAACTTCCCTTCCAGCACCCGTGCGAGCCCCTGCTGGCCAGTTCTTCGCTGTATGGTTTTGGCATTTTTGTTCTGCTTAACACCATCCTTATCCCAGTTCCCACTGGCCCTTTTCCGAACCGCGAAGTGCGGGAAAGAGACCGCCTCCCGGGTCACCTCCTGCTTCACCGTGCAGCCGTCGCCACAGCCGCCACTGCCGCCACCATCACCGCCGCCCGCTGCTCGTTCCCCCATCAGACTTGCATCAGGTAAAAGTCCAGGAGAGTGCCACGCCCTATGCAACCATCCTGCTCCCCCGGTCCCTCCGGAGCCATTACCCAGGAAGTTGAGCGTTCGAAAGCTGCGATGGCGCGCTCTGCGTCGAACGGCTCTGACAGCTCGGAGACCGCCGTCCTGCGCCCCGTGGTGGTCATGGCTGCGACCGCACCATTGGGGTCGGCGCCAGCAGCCTCCCGTGGTGTGGGGTTGGCCAAGCTGGCCTGTCGCGACACGAGTGCTATTGGCGATGAAAGCGCCTTGCACAGATGCACCAGACCCAGAGGTTCTGCGGGATGCGGTGGTGGTGGGCATGCCGGTAGGAGGGTAGGGGGTAGATAGCTTTAGTAGGAGAGCATGCGCGAAAGTAAGCAGGCGGAAGCAGATGCCAACTGGGTCCGATCTTCGAGTACAGTTTTGCATCATGATGATATTGGTCGTTTTGTGCGTCTTAGGATCCAGGGCGCCGGATAGCGTGGCGGTTGGGCGACCGGAGCTTGGAAATGCATCCCCGGCCAACTGGAAGCCGCCGGTCAGTTTCATGTACATGCTAAAGAAGGAGTGGCAGCAGGTGGTTGCGCAGTCAAACGCCTTCACCGCACCTTGCGTGCTCTGCAGCGGCAGGGATGCAGCATGGACTTGAGGACCCGTCGCCGCGGCTGGGCAGCCCCCCAATACGAGCTCTGAAAAAAGTCTGTGTTGGTGTTGAAGTGGTTGATGTGCGGAACCAGCTATAAGACTTGGGGTCTGGCGGGAGGGTTTGGCGGGGTTGTAGACACTGCGTGGCTGCGGGCCGCAAAACAACAGCTCTCCCATCGGCGAGGTTCCCAGGCGGTCCGCCAGGACATTCGGCATCGAGTCGGACGGCGATGAAGTATGCAAGCATCCCGAAATAGTCATTTCCATTAAGTTCGCAGGATGCCCAAGGAGACAAAGGAGATCCTCGCTTTCGGATGATGACCGCGACGCCAAAAATTGTGGGCTTGCGACAGCAGGCGGCTCGAAGAGGGAATACCAACGCGGCCTTCGATCCCTCCACAACGACCTCGATGGCGTTGGGATTGGGATAGGTTGGGAAGCCGCCGGCACAAGCGCAGGTACTTCACAAAGCTCAGGTACTTCACAAAGCTCTGCCTGAACCACTGGCCAGGTCGGTGATGGCAGCCATGTGCCAAACGATCCAACTTGCTCAGGAATATCCACCAACTGATCCTGCAAGATAAGCGACGCAATAGAACGGTGGCGAAAGGCGGCAAGAAAAACGGCTGACTAAATGGTTAGCTCCGCGGTAGAGCAGCTAGCATACAGCTGCTGATTAAATGCATCCCTGGCAAGATATACGCAAGTCCATGAGAATTTCCGAAAAGACCACTCAAGCGTTTTGGATCGCCGTGACGCCACAACCTGTCTAATTCCAACCTTACATGGCGTCCCTTGTGCCAAAAGCAGGACAATATTGGAAGGTGGCTATGATCTATAAGATAGCCATGCATCTATTACAATCAATAAATAGGTCAAGTAGGACAAAGCATTTGTGAACGCTTATCGACGCCAAGTTGCCATGCTGCCTTGTTGAGAAGCGCTCTTCATTGCATAGCTTTGCATGGCGAAAGAGCGATAAATGGGCTGGATCAGAAACTCCAACCAGCTACTCACCATATGCATGCACGTGGAATCACGGGAGGCCCCTTACACTATCTAAATCTAAATTTATTTCTTCTGGATGAGATTAATTGGGGGCATCTACTCACATGCGCGAATGTGCGACAGGCGGGCACTGCAAATCGTACTAGCTTCGTTTCGGCATCAGGTAAAAGTGCCATATACGGCCGCAAGTGAGTTAGTGGCCAGCTAATCCCATATTCCTTCCAGGATACAGACAAATTATGCCTCGTATTGCGCCAAACGTGCCGCACACAAGTGGCACGCGCTTTACCGTTGCCTGAAGCGTCCTCTGAGTCATACTACACTCAAGAACCATTGACGCCTTCGCGGCCTGCACCCAGCAGCATAGCACGTAATAATTCCTTCATCGACATCCTTGCCAACGTTTGGTTCCAATCCCGCTCCTCAATTGTCTGACGGCCTATGGTACGCTGACGAGAATGTGACGTACAATACCGGGGTTTCGTCATCGATTGGCTGTTGCTCGGAACTTACTGCTCGCCGCCTTTTTTTGTCAACATGTTGATCTAATAAGGCTTGTCCAACGAAGGGTTATTGGACATACAGATAAGATGCTGCGGCAGACATGCCACGTCGATGCTGCAACAATGCAATTCCGATTTGAAAAGGGCTGAGTCAGCGGGAAGCTCGCTGGTGCCTGCGCCTACTTCGGTTCGCGTTTCAAAAGCAACGGAAAGCGGCTAAACAAGGGCAACGGAATGGTGAGAATTCTCCTTCAGCACCTTCAACCAGCAATTGCTGCATGGAGGACGGAGACTTAAGTGATCAAGCACCGTTAAGGGCCCGCGCGGCTCTCCATCTACACCCGATTCCACGTCTAGATTGCATCCAGAGCGCGTGCGGCTTGGAAGAATATTTGTCCTTCCTTCTGGTGGTGATGCGTAACACACGGCAACGTAATTAGGAATCAGCTGGCCCCGCCTCGAGAGTCGCCCTAGTTAGGAAACACAATTTTGGATTTTTTGCTTCATTCGTGCGCCAAAGCCGTTTCCTACCTGGTGCACTTCTCATCTCGCATTACGCATAGTATGCAACACGCTGAGGGGATGTTATTCGGAAGTGTCTGACACATGCACTTCGTGTAAAAGCCAGGGTTGCACGAGGCCCGCCGTGTGCCGTAACAGTAACAGACAGCAAAATGGCACCTTCAATAATCAATAATGCCTCACTCGCGCAGAGGCGATAGGTCTGCATCCTCATTACGTGGATACTGCTCATTACCAGCGAAATCTGCCAGCCTGAGGCCTGCTGAAGGTAGACCTTGGCAACCCGTAATAAAAGCAGGGACGTGCAGTCGACACCATTGAAGGCGACAGTAATGGCCGCGTGCTCGTGGCTGGCGGGGGAGGAACACTCAGCGGCTTGTTGTGGTCTTCCATGACCTGACTCGTCTACCGTCCATTGAGGCAAGGAAACCTCCAATAGAGAGCAGGCACCGAATGTACCAGAATTAACTAAACTACATGCAGTACGAGTCGTGTGCTACAAGTCCCGCACATCACTAGAACCATAATACAATGCCGATACTGGGCCCTCATGTCTCACGTGCAAACTCCCAGCAGCATTGCTTTTGAGGACCTACTCAAAATGACGCCGTTCATCATTTTGTGATGTCGCACGCGCGGATTTACCACCGACTTTCTTGTAGTCGTCCTTCCACGCACTGCCTTCGCAATCGTCACCGCCTGCTGTCCGCACTTCGCAGCTTGTCTTTACCGCCCAGGAAAGCACGCAGAGTATATATAGTCATTTTTTTTCCAAATTTCAGCACCAGTGTCAGATGCGTTTTTCAAATGGTGTGTAGCTCTTCTGGGCTACATAGGCTACTTCTGGGCCGAGTCGCGTATGAATGGCTAAGTTAGCGATGTTCGTCATTTCACCCCAAGGTGAAATGACGGGCATTGGGTTCTAACAGGGTGTTTCCACTTGGCCGGACACTATCTTCGGTACACTGTTTGTGAACTTGGTCAAAGTTTTGAAATTTACCTCTGTACAGGGTATCCTGAAACAAATCTAAAGATGTATACATGGACAGTCTTGTTGGGAAACTTTTCATCTGTCAGCGTGCACTAGCCATCACAGTAGCATGCAGCAGCTCAACAGGCAGGCCTGTTAACCAGGCGTAGAGAAGGTACTTCTTAAGCATGGTTAGGCACTTTCTACTAAATTCCATTATGGTCAATCGAAATTTGTCCTGGCCGGTAACCGATTGGTAGGGTCAGGTAGGGTCCGCTCCGGCAGACCTAGCGGCCGATACACAGAAGCCAATCGACCGCACCAACCGCGGTGGATAGTTCTATCAGGCCAACTGATTGATGAATCATTGTATCCGATCAATCGAACAGGTTTACAGATAGGATAAACTCGCTTATGTGCGTTTCGGGCTGCCACCGTGCACGGTGCCTTCGCTCAGTCCCCACCGCCGGGACCCCGTGAGCGCCGGCGCGCGGTGGGAATAATGCAGGGCCTGCTTATGGCAGCGGGCGTCACCGGAGCAGTGGTAGCAGTTCCGTAGCCTGTGGGCGACTTGGTTCCTCTGGCGTGTGGCGGCGGCAACAGCAGGCCACACCGCCGCCCTGCATCAACCCGGCAAATGCCCTATCAGCATCAGTGTTTTTTTTGGTAATATATTACTTTTTTGGGGATAAATGGGGGTCTGAGCCTGGAAGAAATGGAATCGTTGGGTCAGTTGGGGTACTGGTTCATTACTTCGGCCATAAGTCGCCCCAAATGCCTTCTGCACATATAAAGCTGACCATTTGGAGCTTATACACTATTTATATATAAGATATTTAATGATATCACCATGAGACGGCCCGCTGTTGCATTCAACTTAGGTCAACGGGACATTCGTTCATTCTTGACCAAAGCAAACGGCTCAGAAACGCCGCAGACGCAATGCCCCAAACACTTAGAAGAAGAATTGCTTACAGCACACCGTAAGGCCTTTGAGGGGGGGGTCTGGGGGGGGCGCAGCAGCCCCCCCCAGCGACTATACAAATAGGAATCGTAACCGCAAGAAACACCCAGTTTATTACTCTAGGGTACTAGGCCCAAAACGAAAAAAAAAACACTGATCAGCATCAGCATTAAGATCAGAATTAGGACCGTGGAATGTGCTGGCGCAGAACTCGCCCTTTAAAGTCAAGCTCCTATCTAGCTCCCTGTCGCAGCAGAGGGTGCGGGCAGGAGAGATGTCCGCCTCGCTGACCGAGGGACGCCAAGCATGCGTGCAGATGACGCGTCGTCACTGTCAGGAAGAGCAGCAGGAGGAGGGTTCTTGTCTGCTGACCAGTCGACGGTATCACCGCCGCCGGCGCCTACGATCGGGTCGCCGAACGGACCCAGCGTGGATCGAGCCACCTTGCTGTCTGTGGGTGTATAGCCCGCAATGATGTGTTTCCCCCCAGAACAGGGGGTTGCTGGCAGCGTGACCCGGACAGGCACGGCACACAGCAAAAAGAAGCACATGATATCGAGATCAGACCGAACGATCGAAAAAACATGAGAAAGTAGCTTACCCAAAAGTAATTGAAACTGATGCATAGAAAAGATGATTTGCCCATGCCGGGTGGGACATATCAGGCAAGGTGGTGCGAGATAACCGAGATTTGCGCTGTAAGCGCGCCCGCCCATCTGGGGCCACACGCACGCTTTCGTTATCGTTGCTAGGGACCCGAAGATGAAAACCTCCAAATTGGAAGCCTGCATGCGTTCGCAAGTTTGCTTCCATTTGACTTATCTGGAGGTCAAAAGTCCAGTGTTCGGTCCGTGCAGCTTCCGAGAAATCCCACAGCACCGTACCCGAGTTCAACCATTTTACAAACGTACGACCAGCCATGTTTACCTTGGAAGGAAAATGAGCCAGCGCGTCGCCCTGGACTTCCTCGCCGGAAACCACGTGACTGGCAAACTGGGGGCATATCGATAGACAAAACGTATACAATCTTACAGAAAATCGCTAATATAGTTGCGGATACTGCTCACTATGAACTGGAACGATTGAAAGAAACTGGCGCGCTGCTTGCGTTTACGAGCCGGCCGCCGTTGTCGAACTGGGTTTCGGAAAACGTGGCCGGAATGGCTGGCGCTTTCTGTTATGCACTTCAAGCCATTAAGAAGTCGAAATCGTATTCAGATTATTTGAATCCGCTCTTACATGGCGCAGGAGATTCCCCTGATTTTAAGGATTGATGTGCACCGATACGCGCGGTCGACCCAGCTGATTCCCCTGCTGATCGTCGAATGCCGGCTCGTCCTTGAATTCCCCTCCCTTTGCGTAGCTATCCGATGTTAAATCCAATCGAAATCGATTATTTTTTGCAATCGCGATGTGTAATTACGATGGCGACATCAAGCTTAGCTTTTTATAGGGTTGAGCTGTGCAGTTATTTTCTGGACGTGTCTTTGAGACCTGCCACCACTTTTCAGCAATCCTATAAAATGCAAGGAATTGCGAACTATAATTGGCGACGAGGCGACTGCCGCCCATGGTGACCATACGACATAATATATTTTAGGTCGACGATTTGGTTGGCACAGGCTCAGGCTATTGGCACAGGCTCAGCCAATGGTTACGCTACCAACGACAATGTGTTCCTTGTCCTTAGCTCAGTTCCTACCTAGGAAGGGACTGTACCTCGATCCGGCTCCATCGTTGGTAGGAGCGTTTGGTAGGTAGGCGCTACAGTGAGCCCCAGACCCAAAGGGAATCCCCCTCGAGCACGGAGTTCACCTGATTGGTAGCTTACACTAAGTGTCCCAGAGCCTGCAAGGAAACACGGTCGTTGGATGCTTTCGTCCCTATCAGGTACCTTCCAGCTAAATTAGTCAAATCGCTGAGCAGTCGGCACCTTGAAACTCGCCTCCGTCAATCATGACAAACGAAGCCTCCCTGGAGTTTATGGTCCGGGAGTGCGTGGTGATGACAGCACCGGAATCACCAGAGCGGCTAAGGCTCACCGCGAGGGTCAGAGAGTGTGTCGTCCCTCGGACACAAGGAGACGATCATTGGGGTCCTCCTGGGCGCCTTCGGGGACGGCACAAACCGAGCCGCCCTTTGTTGGCCGTGTCCTTTTCGCAATGCGGCTGGGACGTCAGAGCAAACTGTGTAACGCAGGAAGGGGCCCAGACCTGCCCCACCGTCGAAATCGTATGACTGACATCTGAAAAGGTGAGCAGGCAACCCCCACCTCACACCCAGCGCAATGTAATAGCGCATTTCGATTCATTACACCTTACACCACCAAGCCAATCAGCACATTACCTCAGTCACAAACCAGGCTTACAGTCAAGCCACATGCACAAGCAGGACCAATCGCTGATAGGACGAATTGTTTTCCACAACAACCTTATGACATAACAACACATACTGCAATTAGCAGAATAGCAGTACACGTTCCTGGAATTTGTCGTAATATACATACTGGTAGGGTAGAAATCGCACCAAGAAGGCCGCCGCACCAAGGCCACTGGCGCGTCCCAGAAACGTTCCCGTACTGCAGCATACGTACCAAAGGACACACCGCTCGTGCATCCGTTCAACCACTATTTGAGCATGAGCATGGAGCAATGAGCCATAGGGCCGGCACGGCTAACACATAACGCACATGACCCTCGGCCCGGCGCCACGGCAATAACTAAAGCTCGCACAAGGATGCGAATGTGCATCTTATCTATCCCCTTAGGAATGACTTCATGGAACCACCTCACAACCGACCGAATGAAAGAATATCGCCAGGAGGCCCGAGCCACCACTCCCTGATCTCCGTCTCCTCATGGCGCAAATTTCCATACAAATCACTGCAACACAGCTGCCAAGCCGTGTACTCGGCGCACTTTGCCTCCAAAAAAAGGGCGCCAGGTGGCTGGGTGCGCTCCCTCGCCGCCAGGCGGCCTCCGACGCCGGCAACAGAACAAGTTACAACAACCACAGCAATAATGCGGCGCAACCGAATAGCATGTCTTCAGGGCGTGTGCACCAGAACGTATGCAGACACGGAAAATGCGACCAAACAATTCCAAACGCATCCATATTCATGCCCCAATCCTGCCCTACTTCTACCTCTATTACACACGACTAATAAGTTAGCTCTCGTTCTTGACACGCCACCAACCGCGAAGTAATCTCTTTGTCCAATATAAAGAAGAAGACCTGGCAAAGGACGTAACTGAGCCACCACATGTGACGCACGTCCTCGCAGGACGAGCTTCACTGCTCCATTGTACCATTCAGAGCACGTTAAGCCCATCCACTTCCCCCCCCGCTAAACGTCGCAGGTGCCTTGGCACCGACCGCACCTAGGCTGCTGGAACAATGCTGAAATCAGGATACGCAAACTGCAAAAATAACCTCGCCCCCGGCTCCCACCCCATCCGGAAGACCCCTAGGCCCTCTGCCAATCCACATCATCCACATCCTTAGTATGCAGAACCCCCAAAGTGCGAGTGCCGCCCCATTATCTCTTTGGCCTGTGGGATGTGCAAAAAATAACCGGTTAGCGAAACTGCTTGCTGTTGGGTCCTTGGAGCAGCGCTTTTGTCAGAACAGCACTGAGGCGCAACAGGGCCCGCTGAAATGCGCGGCGGAAAACATGCAGCCATGCAGCCGGCCATATGTACCCTCTTTCCGCCTCGCCCCAAATCCAGAACCCCGTCCGCGGGACAACCCCTTTTGCATCACGATATCTCACGTCTCAACGTCATGTCAATTAGGAAAGCCCATCACCGCAACAATCAAGAAACTACCAGTGACATACGACATCCAACTTCCATGCACAACAAGACACACAAATTCTTGATGAAAAGCCCTTCCAGACATCGGAACTGCAAATGAAAAGTGCATAACACCCGTGTAGTTGTTCGCACAACCTACCGCCGGTGCGCCGGCGGGTTCGGATTAAATGGCCGATACCACGAGAAATGACCAATACGGGATTGAGCTGCAGGGAAAAGAACAAACGCCTTCTGTACCCATCGGACTACCGCCGAGGCACGCTGAGGACTTCAATTCTTCTCCCCAGGAAATTTGAAACCTGATCCCACCTGCCCCGCTGCCTAGCATCCACCTGGATCCTAGCGTCGATGTGCACCCCACCGCCCCGGCCAACGCAGCAGCAGGTGCGGGGGCTAATATACCCTGAACGGGCGAGTGTTGCCCGGTAGAACGTAAAAAAAGAGAAGAATGCACGTCACTGCACCCAAGGGTTTGCGTGGGTAAGGAGCAGCTAGTCCCGCAACAAAACGATTTGTGAACCAAAGAAACATTGCATCACACACAGTAAAAAAATTGTATACTAACGACGACTACACAGCACATCGACCAGTCGACCAGACATCCTAAGCGTCATTCAAACCGTTTCTGACTACCCCTTCCTCCGGGTGTCGCAATGCGACCCCACATGCATGTGGGCTAATTCTTCTACACTCATTAAGAGCCTGGACTCGTAAGCACTTGGACGTGAAGCATTCCACCACACCTAAAAGGAGCGAGATACGACGCTAATATGCCAAGGCCATGTAATACCCTGCCTGCGGATCACAACCATTCACTTCTAGCATCTTCCACAAAATTAAAACACCTGCACCACGTCCTCCCGGACAAAGCAATAATCCTAAAGCGACCAAGGAATCGCAGCTCACGGGATAAGCAACCCTTTTCGAATTCGGGTCTACTGCAGGTAGACCCAATATACACGGCGTCCGGACAGCATCATTATGACAGCAGATAACCCGGCTGATCGGTGATTTTCACCGTAATGTGCAGTAAGTGCTCTTCTTGAAAACATACAATTCAGGCACGAGCCCAACACATGTTTCGCGATTGCATTCGACACCTGTGTTCGACACCTTTGTTTCCGGGAGCGCTCCAGTGGGCTCCATCAGCACTCGACTGCCTACCCAGGTGGGGTCCTTGCGGTAATGTACATCCACGTGTTGCGTGCACTACCTCCGCGCACAGTGCCCTCGTAGAGGCCTCGCTTGGTGGATAGCGGGATGGGACGACGTGGCGGGAGGGTGACGACAGTAGGAGTGGCGGTGGCTGCGATGGCAGCACAGGGCGAGGCTTGCCAACAGGGCAGAGAAGGCCAGCCACCATCGCCCGCAGCCGCATGAGCAGCAGCAGCGAAAGTTAAAGAGCACCCGCCACCGCCAGTGTGCGCAGTCACACATGGCCCAGACGCCCGAGGCTGAGTTCCAGGACCGAATCGTACACCATGGGCGTCGACCTGGCTGCATCCAACGGTAGCGTGGTCTACCAGTGCATGCGCTGACACCCCCATGGAGGTCCCCATGGATAGTGTGAAGGCGGCCGTAGCAGCCGCAGTGACGGCGGGCGAGGAGGTTATGGAGGCCGCGCCAATGCGTACTTTGGGCCCCGGCTTGCCTTGAGAAGCCAACGTGTTGTGGAAGGCGGGTGAGGATAAGCCCTTGAGAAGGGCGTCTCCCCGGTCGCCAGCGGCTGCAGTCGCGGGTGGAAGGCGTGTATTGCATATGTGATGAACTGAGACCGAGTAATACTAGGTGAAGTATGGAGGTGGAGGGCATATGCAACAGGGGCATGGAAGGCGAGGGGGCTTGGATTCGCCTATGTGTGTATGCGTATGTATGTGTGTGCTACATGTGTTATAGCTTGCGTCGCGTTACCTACGATCCGGCGGCCCAAAGGCTAACCAATGGAACAGTACAAGGAAAAGCTTTGAAGAGCAAGTGCAGCATTGACCGCTTTGGGAACGGAGAGTAGGTAAGGGAATCTGCGTGGAGGAAATGAAACGCCGCTTTTGGAGAAACGTGGTTCATATGATGTGCAGGCTGCCGCGGCCAGGCTGCCGAAGGCCCGCCATCTTCGCTTGGCTCTTCCGTATCTCCTCACCATTTGTTTCGGGAAGAGGAAGCGAGCCAGCCGTAGTCAACACAGCCGTAGAGCCGTCGTAATCGGAAGTGGACACTGTGCCAGCCGGGCTGGACCATGTATTGAAGGTGGCAGGTCGGGGTCTTTCCACTTCGGACAGCGTGGGAGCGCCATCCCGACCAGCATTACCCCCAACCACTGTCAAAACAGAGATCGCTTCGAGTATTGATTCGTCCTTCGTGGTTGCCATGTGGCTCGGCTCCAGAGCCTTTGATCTTGAGGCTCGATGTGGCAACTTGATGAAGCGAAAGAAACGCAGAGTCAACCAAGACAGCTGAGCAAAGTCATTGTGCACAAGGCTAATATTCGGCTAGACAGTGCTAGATGATCGCAGGCTAGCCAAAATTCCTGCGCCCCAAAGAAAGCCAGCTCATCACTCCGGCGGCACATTAAGTAATTGGCATTAAATTGCATACCATAAAGTCGCCACCTCATATGACAAACACAGGAAATTGGAACGCGTGATGGAAATAAAATCGTGAACGTGACGTGACCACGCCAGCCGGTGCATCTTGCCTTCCAACACAAGACAAACAGACCTTGGTACGCATCAATGCCATCTGCCACGAACATACCATAAAAGCAGGCTGCACCCACGGTCACGTAATAAGAAATCCCGCCCTTGGACGCCACGAACCACGTACCTTTCACAATAATTCCATGTTGCAAAATGGCCAGTTCAGTTCAGCAGCGTCAGCTCTCGGAGAGAAAGCAGACACGAGACGAGCTTGCTAGTCGAAGCTCAACTACCACCCAGTTTTAGAAGCCTTAGATCAGGATCTAAGAGTGTGCAGTGTTTGTCATCACAATTCTAGCACGGCAAAAACAATATTTCGAGCCGGATAAGTTTGCGAAGGCACAGAAAATGCCCAGCGCAAAGCTGAGGCTTTTGACCTCGTTTGCAAACAGGGACAACAATCCACTTCAGGTCTTGTTGACGTCAATATGGGACACGCTTCGGGTCGACTCAACAACAGAGATTACCGTATGCCGTACATGTATGCATGCCGCATGTGTGCGCCTTGAAAGCACTGGTTTGCCGGACTCCATGTAATGGCGCGTTTTGATCTGCACGATGCAACAAATGCTTGCATGGGCTTGCACATATTGACCGTGGTGCACTTAAGTCCATCCCTTGGATGTTAATACGTAGATTATTTTCTTTTCCATGCTTGCATCGTGAGACCTCAGGCTCAGTGCTTAGCTTGTGATTATCGTAACATGGAGACCAGGTTCATGTAGGGTTGGGAGTCCGGGGGATACGATATGGAGCTGGGACATCGGGCATGGCGCGATGTAAATCGGCATTTGAAAATCAGAGGCAAACTGGATAATAAACCTTACAACCTATCAACTTGCCCGACTGGCGAGAGGACCGCAGGGTATGGCAGCCTGCCCGCCAAGTGGCCATGCAAGTCTCGCTCTCCACCCCTTGTCATTCAAGGGTTTGGGCTTCCGTCTTGCCAGGTTCCGAGAGAGCTGGCGCGGCTCGCTGCATGGCCTGTCTTGAGTAGGAACTGCAACAGGTTCGCCTGCCTGCCTCTCAACCAGCAGGTGTAGGACTAGCCAGAACTCAGCCCGGTCACAAGTGGTATTGCTGAAGATCGCATCGCATCCATTTCAATGAATCGGACGAAGGACTTGGCTTAGTCCACTCCTATGCGAAGTTCACGTCCATGGCCGCCGCGCAGAGGCCGGTGTAAGCCATGCGGAAATAGTGGGGTTCAGCAGCGTGGAACGGCTCATTTTAAGCCACCAAAGACGTATCGGAGGCAGCGGACAGTGCTGGCCAACGGCACCCAAGCGGCCGTCGGTCTAGCGAAGACCATAGGACGATGATAGGTTGATGGCCTCGGCTACCTCTTCATACAGCTTGCCTGCTTAACGAAGTAAACCAAGTGCGGCTGGTGCACGAGTGCATCTAACACAGCAATCTATGTACGTACGTTCATTGGACATTCAAGAGTCAAATTAGCCCACAGTGTTGTTTCCTGTTTGGCGCCTTACCCCAGGCCCCCAATTCCACACAGGGATTGCAGGCAGCAGGGTTGACGATAGTGCTCCGAACCAAGGAATCTAGTCCTGGTGCTCAAGAGGATCTTCTGGTTCTGACACCTGATGACACTGCCCGCTTGCTTGCTCGCTCGTCTGCCCAAATCGTCAAGCGAAACGGTTTCTAAGCTTCCACAAGATTAAAATTGAATTCCGTACTCCCCTCCATCATCCTTCCGTGGACTCCACCAGAAGCACACTGGGACTGGGAGTATGTGGGCTCACCGAAATTCAGTTACCCCTTTTGGACGCTAGTCTGGGCTGATGTGCGGTGTTTCCTTTTCTCCGTGGCTTTTAGGCGTTGTGGTATTGCCCTTGGGCCTTCGGCTCGTATGGGTAGTTTTACAGGTATGGGTCACGCACCCCCCAACCATGCAACACACACACACACACACACACACACACACACACACACACACACGCTGAGACATGTGTGTTCGCGAGGTTCAAAACCCTGCCGTCGACATTCCATTCTTGTGTCTTCTAACTTAAGCTACTCTGATCGGAGTTTGCCTTCGCGTTGCGCCGTTTTCTTAGGATGAGTGCCGTTCTTCAGCCAGCTGCACGGCTTAGCGTATCCGAACTTCACGAGGGTACGTTGTTCGGTACTTACCTCATCCCCGATCGGAAGTCTAACATTCAATCTTATCTTTGGGGCCATGATAATAGGTCCCTCACACTAAGCCCAAGGCAACCTCTACGAGCGATGCTACAATAAGCCGAAGTCTAAGATTTTCTCGACATCCTCGTCTTCATGTCATATTACCAACCTCCTCCGCTCCTCCCTCCTCCCGACGCCCCTTTCAGCACCGCTAGCATTATCGTAACTCTTACACCGCTAGGCTGTGTTGCGTGAGCCTTATCAGCTTAGTTTGTCAAGGTAATGTAGCGTACTACACCCGCACGCATGCAAGGACGAGAGCGCATGCATAAACAGATGCAGTACATACATATAAATACATGCACGCACACAAACGCACAGGAGCGGTGTCATAACACGAACGCACGAACTATTTCGTGGAAACAGTTGTTTTCCTTCGTTCAGTTATCTCTGATATTGCCTTCCTACCCGACTTCTGCTCTCGCCTGCCGCCTCCGTATTCGGCAACCCTTATTCCCTGTACATGTACCCAGAACATAACAAGAAATATAGCGGGAGCGCAATTACACATGCGCGCATGCACATGGGCTTTGCTAAGCAAACGGCCGAACGCCGTCATTTGAATGGACATTTACTGCTACGGGAAGTACGGCAATACATACGGTGTTCAGGTCATCTGTGTGCTGCCACACAGCAGCGCGCTGTCCTGCGCAACCCTTCCGCCTCCCTACCTACCTACCTACCTCCCTACCTACGGCTGCCGCTTGGGCTACTACCAGCCGCCCGCGCGCGCATCCACCGTTCGACCAACGCACCCTGTCCTGTTGGCCCCGTATATAACAGCGATGCCATGTCATTGTTATCGAGGGCTGAAGCTGGCAAACTTCCATACCCCAACGTTTCGCTGCCTGTCGCGTCATACGTGATCATACGTGATCATACGTCATACGTGACGCGAAAATGTCGTGACATGCCAAGCCTTACTATTCAGGAAAGCTGAATCATGGATAAAGGCAGAAACCTCCAGCATCTATGCAATAAACTGCCATCTATGCTGTAGCTGACTGAGTCATGAGGAAGGAGTGCTACGTGTCATGATGAGCGAGTCTTGCCGGCTACTTGACAAATACTACAAGTACAGTTCCTGGCTAGCTGGATGCTGTACAACCGCCTGCCAGCCTGTCTGTCTGCCATCACGTATTCCGTCATCTCGTCAAGTCCGTCCATCAGTTGATGGGTCAGATGCCGTCTTCCAGCCGGCCCTGACGCTCTCGCAATAGAAGACCCGGCGCTAGCTGCACCTCCCGGGAGATGGGATCGTCAGCTAACGGGCTGACGGCGGCGGATGAGGCACCGCCGTCAGCGCAAAAGGTGCCGCCGCCGTGCGCCGAGGAATCGTCCTTAAGATGGCGGGGAGCGGATGGGAAGCCGCTACTGCCGCCGCCGGGGTTGCTGATGCCGGCCTTTGCCTTCTCAACTGCCAGTGCGGGCGTACGGCTGCTGTCGGGGTCAACTTCCATATCATCATCACGGTAGAGAGGTTGAGTGGCGCGCCATGCCTGTGGTGAATTGGGTGTTAAACATGGTGGAGTGGTAGTATGATGTTGGAGAACGAGAGGATCGGGTATGGGCCCAGTGTTGGGAGGGAGGCAGGGTCAAAAGCGAGGGAGGGAGACAGGTGAGCGAGTCAGTGCATGTCCCGAGCGGCGCCATGTGGACTTTCTGAAGAGCGATAGGCGGCAGAGCGAAAGGCGGCGAATGGCTTCTGGGAATATGGCCGGAACAGGTTGGCGACGAGGATTGTGCGCATGGAAAACGTATGGGATTAGAACATCGGATGAGTTGTTCATCAAGTTAAATGGCTGGGTGGTGAGAGATACTTGCGCTTATGGCATTGTTTATCTACATCTTGGTGCGTGCGACGGTGTATTTGTGCGTGTGCACCTACCTTAGGGATAAAAAACAGTATGTCTAGCCCCGGCCAGAAGCGCTCGAACAGCGACACCGCCACGAACACCAACAGCGACACGACGGGAGAGATGAGGGAGTCAAGGCCGGTCCAGTCGCTCAGTGGCGCTGCGGGAGGGCAGCAGTCGGAGCGGCAGGAGATATTCAGCAAAACATGAGTGAGGTAGCGCACGAAGGTGGCTGGCTCCTGCTGCTGAGTAACGCTCCGAGTCATTGCGATTCCCTGGCAGGTTTTGGAGCTAGTGCAATTACCTGTGTGGCCTGCGACTTTGCGATCGGAAACCCGCTTCATTCCTGAGGGCTTTCCCCCGGCGAACACTTGAAGTAATAAGATAAATATAGAACATAATCCGGGGTGGCATTACCAACAATAAGGATGAATACACGCACATGTACACAAACGCAGCTCCTTCATAAAACCACCTATCCCCGCATAGCGCCCTCCCGTCCGCAGCTCCGCTTCCCGCCCGACGACAGCTGATAGGTATTTTACACTCTTGCGCTCATCAACCCAGCGGCGAGCCGACCCGGCATCGCTCTTTCCCACAGACACCATACCCACGTTGGTCACACGTGAGTGAGTCCGGATCCCAGACGCCCGCGAAGTCCTGTTGGTCGGGTGGGTCGATCTGCATGAAGGCCGGCAACCCAGCCAGCGCGCTGCCATACTGCAGGGCGTACTGCCCAAACGCGACCAGAGAGCCGTCCTTGGGCAATGTGAACTCCAGCACCAAGCGAACCAAGGAGCCGCTTACGCACGCCAGCAAGCCTGGGAAGCAATGGGGAAGGGGAGCATTGAGAGAATGGGAGAGTGAAGGGGGGAAGGGATAAGGAAGGAGGAATGCAGGTTTTTGGGGAGATGTGAGGTCTTGTGGGGATTGCGTGGGGGGTCCTGGGGGGAGGATTCTGGGTTTCAGGATTAGATCTATGCTTGGAAACGTCCCCTTATGGGCGGTCTAGGTGGTCCAACATGCGGCGGCGGATTAGATAGAGCAGCGAACAGGGTGTCGCACAAAGGAATAGTAAGGTCGGTCGGGTAAAGGACTGCCAGCGCGTGTTCCCAATCGCGCATACACCAGCTCCTGACACACGGCTCATCCAAACACACACATACATACATGCCGACAAAACGATATCCACATACGCACCATTCCAGAATCGGTGGCACGTGCTCGTCGCACCATTTAGGCCTCTGCATTCCACACGCCTTGCACTTCATACACGAGCAGCGGCACCCCATTACGCTGTATCACACTAAACATTACAAAGGACGGACAAAATTGCCGTACCGGCATTGGGGCTGGCCCGCGGGTAGTAGACAGCCGCCAGCAGCGGAACCAGTACCCCCGCAAACACGATATCAAAGGCCACCACCAGCAGGTAGGCGGGGTTGTATGCCCAGGCGGCCACACAGCAAGACATCACGGTCATAGGCACGTGGAAG
The DNA here is from genome assembly GCF_000143455.1 of Volvox carteri f. nagariensis. Lineage (NCBI taxonomy): Eukaryota > Viridiplantae > Chlorophyta > Chlorophyceae > Chlamydomonadales > Volvocaceae > Volvox > Volvox carteri. The sequence goes on along the minus strand of NW_003307581.1, from coordinate 621,847 downwards.
ATGCGCGCCACCCACAAGAGGTTAGCTTCGCTGGTGCCGTATTTTGGAACCTGTCGTGCAATGCGGCATATGTGCGATAAATTGATTTTCAGGCGCCTGGCTGGGTCGGTGGGCTTGTGGGCGGAGCTAAGGATGCGACGGCAGGAGGCAAGTTGTAGGGCCAACAGTTACGTGTATGTATGTGTGCGTTGTGGCGGGTGAAGAGAAAGGTAGATAGACAGACAGACAGTCAGACAGACAGACAGACAGACAGACAGGCGAACTCCCATGTCTGATTGAGAGTGGGACGTTACACTTCCTGCCAGAGCTGGATGGGCTCAGGATGGGCGCTTCTTGCAGCTACGGAACCGGCCAACAATCACACACCCATGCACAGGGCTTTCCCAAGCCCTCACCTTGCGCCAGATATTGTGCGCCATGACGGTGGAGGTAGCCAGGATAGCGCCATCAGCTGTGGACTGCAGGGGAGAGGGAGTGCGCGGGAACCGGCAACCGAAAGCGGGGAACAACGTGGCTTGCAGAGACATGGGAGGAATAAGTGAGGCAGCGGGTTACGCGGGGCCGGCGACCACGCTGCCTTACGGCTCCTCTTGAGCTGACGAAATTTACTTTGGGGGCGGTCCTGCGGACGCCGCAAATAGTTCGCTGTGGTTGAATCGGAAAAGCGTCGCGACCCCCTCGGGTCCTATTACTGCTCTCACTTTCCGCTGCTTGTATGATGTGTGAAACAGGGGGGTGTATCTTCGCCCGTGGCAGCTACCCTGCGAAACCCTGCCTTCCCCGGTATTTCGGGGCACCCTCATCCAGTCACCCTAGTCAACTTCTCAATGGATCGCTCAGGTTCCGCACCCACCACCAGCATCCAACGGAATCTGCCGGGTCGACAGCGGCCCAACTCCATTCCTGATCGGCTCGCGGGTTAACTTTATCCCAGGTCACCACCGTCCATCAACTAGGGGCACAATGCCTTCCACCATCGGAAGGACTTTTAAGCCTGACGGGTATCGATCCCGGGATCTCCCGGAGGCAATGGTCGCGCCTTACCAGTAGTGCCAAACCTTATATACGTATGTACGTAAGTGTCGGTCACATTCCAACACCCTGCACATTGTTGACCCGCTCCCGCCGCCTTTCTCGTTCCATTTGGTTTTTTTGGGCGGGGCCCCAGCGCGAAGCGCCCAGGGGGGCCCCGACCTGTAGGATTGCCCATGTCCATGTGTGTGTGTGTGTGTGTGTGTGGTAAATGACATGCCCTAGCAAACAACATTTTAGAGAATTCTTCGTGAGCGCTTAACATGGAGCTCTGACAGCGCCGTCTGGCACTTCGACTGTGTAGTACGTTCAACAATTGCGGGCATTCGCACCTTGCCGTACATACATATCGCACGTGTACACATGTATATGTACACTTAAAGCCGTCCATCCAGCCAATATGTGCCCACAGGCTCTTTGCGTAGCTTCCCCGCCCTCCCTCACCATTGAGGCAGTTACGATGGCCACCATGGTCCATGCTCCAAGTGCCTTGGGAGCCTGGGGCGCAGCGCATGCCGTACACCGACGTAGCCAACTTCGCAATTTAAAGTGAATTTTTGGTGTTCTACTGTTATGGGCCATACCGGCTTGCGGTGCTTGGCTAGTGACTTGCACACACGGAGGCTACGGACGTACATGCAGACGAACAACCACCGCGCATCTTGAAAAGCAGCAAGCAAAAGATGAAAGAAGCCGCAGATGACAGCTGCGCTAGCCATTAAAACGGCAATGCAATAATACGTTGGCAATGACTACCAGGTGCACTAATTGAACTCTCGAATCGGTCATGTAATCCCCAGCCCAGATGAGATGTTAAAATCCGCCACCCTGGTTTGTGCCCCCCCCCCGGCATCCCGTCCATCCCCGGAAGGGATTACTCACATGCTGCCACAGTAGCCTAAACAGGACATCCTGCCCCACCGGCAGCCACTCGGCACAGCTGGACAGCCCGAGAGGGGCGCTGCACGTGTCGGCCGCGAACTCAGCGTACTGCGACGGTCAGCAAGGAAAAGGTCGTTATTTAAGGGGGGCATGCCACTCGGTCGATTACGCGGTCGATGGAGAGGACGATGGTCCGCTGACGGCCGGCCGCTGACGGCCCGTGGCCACAAAATATCTGAGCGTCCGATACCATGCACCCGAGTGTGCTTGTGTGCGTACGACAGCGTGTAGGGAGCTGGCCGGGCAGCGCACAGCCTTCGTGGTACGGCACGCAAGTAAGGGATAGGCAAGTCTTATCAGCCTTCAGATTTAAGCCGCCGAACGAGTATAACCCTGCAGCAAACCATGTGCGTTTTGTTGTGTACGACAACGTACGTAAGGGGCGGTAAGACGCAAGGTGCGGTGTTTTACGTGCACCCATCGACCCACCCGTGGTTATGCCGCCCTGCGACTCCCTGCTACCCCGATATTCTCCTCGCCAACCGCCCACTGCCAGTCACCACGGCAACCACCACAACCTACCTGCGAATCCGGACCGTAGTGTTTGCGAGCCAGCCCCGACAGCAGCCCGAACGGCACCCCGATGCAGACGAGCAGTATGCCCGAAATGAAGCAGGAGGTACGTGCCACGTTCGGGGTCTTGGAGGCCATGCAACGAGCCTATAGGTGGGGTTGCGTGCCCGTGTGGGTGTGTTGATTCAGAGGTCACCATTGAACCACCAGGGTAAACAGAGGCCCTGCCGAGGCAAGCTACGTGTGGGTGCGTGTGGTTGGAAAGGACGAGATGGAGGGTAGGGGGAAGGGTTTTTCGGGTCGAAAGGAGGGCTGACGACAGGGCCTGAGTCGGACTGGAAAGGGCAGGTAAAATCTGGGAGGCAGGAGCGACAAGAGTTGGATCTAACAAGGTCGCATGTGGGTCAAATATTGGGGGAGCACCTGGGAGCCCTCACAGTCCGCCAGCTCCTACAGCGGTATAAAATCCTTCCTCAAGAGGGCCAGGGCACTGATCGCACACGGACGGCTATATATGCAGAGGCCTGCCTGCCTGCTTGCCTGCCTGCTTGCCTAAACAAGCTTCTACCTGGAAATCCAGCGCGCAGAGGTTCCCCAGTCCCAGCACGAAGATGGTGGCCCAATTGATGAGGATCGCGTTCGGGAAGGGCGCGTAGGCGTTGGGATCAGTCATGCCATTGTCATAAACCTGCGAGTTTTAAGCAAAAAGAGACAGCCATAGTTCATCTTTTCCATGACGAAGGAAATGCGTGCGCATTGTCGCCGCGTTTACAAGCAAAGCACTAGGTGCGCAACCTAACCCAGCCGCCTGCACAGTAGTATGGCTAATCCGTGGTGGCGGTTCAGACTCTCAACCCCCGCAGTCACCAAGGGTCAACCCCCAACACCCACCAACTTATCGCCCTGCGGGTAGGCGTAGTTGTCGCAGGTGGAAGCCCCGGTTACTGGGTCGCTGCAGTTCAGGGGGCCGCTGTAGCCGGGGGTGGTGGCCTGTAGAGCGCGCCAAACACCCGAAGGGTTAAGGGGTCACGCAAGCCACGGCAAGGAGGATGGCCATGTTGGATTAGTACGCCGTAATGGGTACGCTTGGGTGGACGAGGATTGTGTAGCAGAGTATGGCAGGGTATGTGCGCATAGCCTTTCAGCCCCAGCCCCTGCCCCGGGCCCAGCCCCAGCCTTACAGTTATGTTTCCTAGGTCCAGAGCAAAGCCCAGGCTGGGCGGCGCAGCCTGTGGACCGGACTCGTGAGTCATCATGTAGATGACGGTGGCGGTGAAGGCCGTGAATCCGCCGATCACCTGGGGCAGCATGCAGCATTGGAGAACGCGGGATGGAGTGTCCATGCACATGCAGAGCAGACGAAAAGACGATGCTTCCTCCTAGCACCAGACGAAATCCAAAAACGAGGCTCAGCTCATCACAACACACACAACATACAGATGACGAGGCAGTAACACGCGCACACCTGCGGCAGGTCGGTGAGGGCAACGGAGAAGAGGCCGCCACTGGCTGAGTAGATTCCCAGAACGGTGCCGGCAATGGCAATGCTGCCACCCTTGGGCAGGCCGAAGCAGAACTGGAGCACCAGAGATATCCCCACCAGGTTGCCTGATCAAGGTACACACACAGTTCACGTGCGCCAGGGAGGGTAGGCAGCTTAGTCAATCCAGGCTGAGGTTATGCGTATCGCAGATGGTCGCAAGTACTTCGGTAGTTCATCAGCCGGGCCGGGCCGGGAGGAGGAGGAGGCCCGAGTCAGCGGCAGGGAGGGGTTATTACGTTCTTGGGAGATTGGGCGATGTTGACAGGCTGTCCCGGACGTGTGACATGCAAGCATGTAAGTGTGCAGGGTATAGATAGCTGCCCGAGGGGAATGAGCGGATGGTGCCGGCAGTTCCAGCGGCTGTCCTGCTCAAACCCAATCCTCACCCTAGGATGGGGCAGATGGAGCTGGGGCGTGGGGCTTGCGTAGCATTGCGTGCTGCTCTCCCGACGGGAAGATGACAGAGAGGACCGCTAATGGAGATCACGCGGACACGGGATTGCACCACCCTGACATGATCTTCCCTCCCCCGCGCCCTTGCCAATTAGAACAAATGATCAATTCGTGGTCCCAGCACTCCCCTCTGCTATCCCCTTCTTCGCCACTCTTGCTCACCTGCCAGCAAGAACGTGAACGAGGTAATCTCAATGCACGACACAATGACCTGGTGGAAATGTACGGCATAGCTGTTGTACAATTACATCAACAGCGCCTTGAAGAGGTTGCATCAGGAGGTCAGAACGATAGTGAAAGAATCTCGGAGGAGGTAGAGCTTAATGCAGGTCTGCGGTTGTGACCCTTGCTAGGCTTCATCACCATCTTCCGGTTTGAGCGTGTGGCACTGGTGCAGACCACGGACCGCACGCCGACCCTAGGGAATATAGCTCCGGTGTCAGAAGCCGCGGAGGCGAGGACATCACCAGCCGCCCATTGAATACGCCAAGAAGGCATGCGGTCCGATGCCGCAATGTAATGACTAGGAATGCGAGGTATACAAGCGTAGAGCCCAGCCTACGGCCCCTGGCTGTGTTTGAACGATCGCACAAGAATGCAAACATAGGACAGGCAGCAGCCTGCTGTCCTACAGTCGCACCTCCATAAGGCCGCCGTACTTCCTCCCGAACAGCTCCGGCAATGTCAGCAGCCGCATCCGATTGATGGGGGCTGCCAGCAGCAGACCGTTCTGCAGCGAACGGAGTGAGGATTGAGGACGCCCTTGTTATGACGTTGGTGGCCTACGTAATCACATGCCCACCCATGCAACCCCTGCCGCTCATGCAGCAGCGCCTTCAAGTCCGTTGGCGCTGTGACGCACATGGGCTTCCTATCTGTTCCCGTACATACATACATACATACATACCCACCCACCAGTACGAGCGAGATGCCGAGCCCCAGGGGAAGCACTGCGCCGTCTGTGGAGCACGGGGTTTCAGGGCGGGCGGGCAGGCGGGTGTGCGGAGCATGTGCGCCGGGTGTCGGATTGCTTGGGCTGTGGTCGAGCTATGCGCATCTTCAGAGCCAGATAGATGCATGTATGCACATGTACATGTACACGTACATGTAGATAAACAGGTTCAAATAACCCATTCAGAAAAGATGAAAGAGATCGCTACGGCCGGCAAGGAGCGACCGACGTCGTCCACAAATATGGTGATGCTAGGCCCTACATACATACATACCCACCACGGACGATTACGCCTGCCTGACGTACTTACCCCAGAAGGCAAACTTGTAAGAGTTGACGACGTTACCTACAAAGCAACATGTCCGTGATGAGCAGGCCATTCCTGGGCGTTGACATCGAGTGTAGTGCAATGGGGGGCCCAGCCCTCCCAGTCCCCACCCTGCCGGTAGGGTGGGTCCACCCATGCACCCATGCACCCGTGCATCCATGCAAGGGATCCTCCCCCATTCCGCCCTTTCACCTAATTCCTCCCTTGCTTGCAACCTGTCTATCTGATCTCCAGTGGGAACACTGAAGATTGTCTGGTAGCCCTGTCCTGGTCCCTAACGAATGCATCGGGGAAGCAAACCACGCATGTATATCCACACCTGTCGGACGCCACTTATTACCAAGCGCATATACGCACCCATACTGCTGCTGCAGCGCTGCAGCGGCTGCTGACGGTAATACATACATTGAAGGTTCGCAAACGCCGTGCGCATCCGCCAAGACTAAGACTGCAAACGTATGGCGGGGCAGCGCCCACCTCTCCACCCGCCCGCCAGGCACTAAAAATCCCAGCTCGGCTCCTCGTCCTTCTCCTTTTCCTCATCCTTCTGCTTCTTCTCCTCCTTCTCACAGAAATATATCCCTCTATCACTTACGTCCCCTCACGCGTACTACCCTCATCTCACATCCTAGCTAGCCAGGTCGAACAGATGTACATACATACATACATACATACATACATACATACATACATACATACTCTCATCTACACACATACATACATACTATCATCTCTTAGCCTTTCTCCCTTGGAGGTTTTTTTGTTGGCTTGTAAGGTGTATCAGGAGCCCTCCCCTGCCGGGACTGCCCTAACCGTATTTTTATTTCCTGTTTTTTGGGCGGGGCCCCAGCGCGAAGCGCCCAGGGGGGCCCCGACCTGTAGGATTGCCCATGTCCGTGTGTGTGTGCGTGTGTGCGTGTGTGTGTAACGGACCAAACATAATATCTTGCCCGGCTGAAACGCGTTATAGGTACTATATATCATTCTCTATCGCATGGTATCTCGCCTGTAGCCAACAAAAATCGTATGAGCACAAACAACTTTGGCTGCCTCAATTGACCGAGGCCAAAGTCACATCAACGCCTCTCGGGCTAAATTTAATCTCAAAAGGTACCGCGTATCTCATATTTGAATTCCTAGATGACGGCGTATGATAACTCAAACTCCCAGGTCTTGAGTGTGTAACCGACCAAACATAATATTTCACCCGGCTGAAACGCGTTATCGGTACAATATATCATTCTCTATTGCAAGGTATCTCGCATGTAGCTAACAAAGATCGTATGAGCACAAACAACTTTGGCTGCCTCCATTGACCGAGCTCATAGTCACATCAACGCCTCTCGGGCTAAATTTCATCTCAAAAAGGTGCCGTTTATCTCATCATTAATTTCCGAGATGACAGCGTATGATAACTTGAACATCCAGCTTGTGTTACCATTTGCCCGCACGGGCATTCCGACTTGCCACCAGCAGGCCGACAAATTTGCTTACATTTCTCTATAAAATACGCAAGCTGCTCATTTGTACATTTACTTTAGCCAATGCTCGGGGCCTCCGGAGACTTGCGGTGTGCCCCGATGAAGCCCGCGGCTGTGGGGCGGATTGCTGAGGCCGCTGGCGCTTCGGGGATAAACATCACAGACAGCATCGAAATTCACCCAGCTTTCGTTACCATTTGCCCGCACGGGCATTCCAACTTGCGGTCTGCCGCACTGTCCATGCGGCATGCACCCGGGATGGATGCGATTCGCGTGGAGCCCGCAGGCGGTAATGACGATTCCGCCGGTGCAAGCTTAGCTCTCACACCATCAGCACTGCTGCAACAAAGCACATCTCCCACCGCGTTGACACGACCCATCAATTGTCACACGTGCCGCGCTAGCTACCGGCCTGTGCGGATGCAGGGGGGCCCGCCCTTTTTCCGGCTTCGAGGAAGCCGACACCCGACTTGTTCCCTTGGAATCCCGTTTTCGTTGGTGGTGTTTTGGGGGGTTGTTTCAGAGAGCCTTTGACTTTGCCCTAGCTAAGACTTGTGGGCTCGCTCTAGCGGGACCTGAGAGCCCTCCGTGGTGTTTTCACTGCAGCGCCATCCCCGGATGGAGGGGCTGCGGAGTGGCTGCGTAGAGTGTTTGCAGTCTGAGTCAGGGTCGGGAGCACACAAGACTAATCGACTTGTGCTGTGTGCTCCCGACCCTTGCGCTGTGTTTCGGCTTCGGCCCCCGGCTCTCGCGGCCCACAGTGTAATCTAAGTCATGCATACATACATACATACATACATACATACATACGTTCTTTCTGGCGCAAACAGCTGCAGCCCGAGCAGCCCGCAAACAATCCGCAGAACTGGCCCAGCGAACTAAGGACCAGAAGCGGCTGATCCATAAAACGTCTGCAGCGGAGAGACGCAGCGAGCTTATCCAGTCTGCCCGTAAGCAGAAGGCGAAAGGTGCCGAAGCCACCCAGGGGACCCAGGCCTCGGGGAGGGAGCTGGGGACTGCTGCTGCGGAGGGGGACGACACGATTATGGAGGCGGAATCAATGGGCTCCCCATCCCAGAGCCTAATCTTACACCTCCCCACCGCCTCCCAACCTGGTTTTAAAGACCAGCCCACTGCCACCCCCACCCAACTCTGTTGATGGAAGCGACGACCACAATCAAGCGCCAACAGGGCGCAATGCAGGGACGGCCACTTCGTATTGCAACACAGAACATGCAGGGTCTGCTGGCCAAACACAAGGACAAGATTCATGCAGCGGCCAAACAGTGGATAGAGATGGGGCTGGATGTGATCTGCCTGCAGGAAACCCACCACACCAATGCCCACCACCAATCCCTGTTTGAACGCGAGCTAAGCATGGCAGCTGCAACAGCCCACAGCCGGGGCTGGCGAGTAGTGGCCAGCTCGTGGTCTAACTCCATCCACACGGGGGGCGTCCTTACCCTCGTCCGACAAGGCCTAACAGCTACCGTGGAGACCAAGCCTAATAAGCCGAGTGTACAGGGTCGGCTGACGAGCTGCCTGCTTCG